>NW_015388602.1:49805-51456 GCF_001527695.2 Protobothrops mucrosquamatus
CCAAGATTTCCTTTTTCTTTGTTGACCAATCTCTATCCACACCATACTATGATCAGTCAAAGTTCTAGGAAAAATTTTAGTTTTATTACAGTCAGTAAGCAAATCAGTTGATGTCAAAACAAAATCAATCCTTGAAAACGAGTCATGTCTGTGAGAAAAAAAAGTAAAGTCACGTTCATTCATGTGTTGTGATCTCCAAACATCCACCAATTCTAAGTCCTCCATCATTGCAAAAAAAGACTTAGGTAAACTAGAGAGAGATGCATCCTTAGAAGTTGTTTTTTTATCTTTAGATATGTCCAGAACTCCATTCCAATCTCCCATAACAATCAAAGAATTATAATCCATAGCCACAATTTTCTGATGCAATTGTCTATAAAATTGTTTCTGGGCTGAGAGTTGATTAGGGGCATAAACCCCTATTATTAAACACTTTCTTCCATTTAAATTTATTTCCACAAATAAAAATCTTCCTTCTTTATTGACTTCTTTTAAAATAGGTGAAAGGTGTCTTTTAATATATATTGCAACACCAGCTCTCTTTTTTAAGGCAGATGCAACAAACAACTCTCCAAGCTTAGAGTTCAATAATAATTTTTGATCTTTAGCCACAATATGAGTCTCTTGTAGACATGTAATGTCATTATTAAAATGTCTTAAGTAATGAAAAACCTTACGTCTTTTGTGAGGAACATTGAGTCCCCCCACATTCCAGGATATAAGCTTACACATTAGGAGGTTTCAATCCACTGACAATACTTTCTGCATAGGACTTAACAAAAACCTTAGGTCGAGCGCCACCTACTGGCTCCGAAATAGCAGGTGTCGGACAATCAGCTGTAGGGCTATCAGCTGGAGGGCGGGCTGTCATCTGCCTTTCTTTCTCCTTGCGTCTATGGGCTGCACGAGTCACTCTTTGTTCCTTCCCATCATCTTTTAAACTCCCTTCCTGAACGGAAGCAGAAGGGAGGTCCACAATCTAAATTATAATAGTTTTTTTTTTCATAAAAGTTCCATCAATTTGGACTCCTGATTTTTCATAATAGCAGAGATTCCCAGCTGGCAGCCCTGGAACTCAGAGTGAGCAATTAAAAAGGGATGAGATGATCAGAATGTAGTAACCTGTTTTTAGCCATGTTAAGTTTAAGATGGTGGCAATACATCCAATCTAAAATCCTACCTAGGCAGTTGTAAGGAATTATCCATTTTGTATAGGACAAGGCAAGGATAGACAAATAAATCTGAGATTTTGATATATAGATTTAAATTTGCAAGAGTAAATTTGCCTTTGTTGATTTAAATATTGACTTTGCAAGGGAAGCCTACACAGGCCACATATTATAGCAGGCAATTCTTCTATTTGATGCAAGAAGCTGTCATATTTCATCATGGACAGAATCACTTAACCTAATCCTTATAAAACAGTATCTGTACATGTTGTGTAGTGAATATATAACTTGGGTGTTCTCCTGGATTCACGGTTGACATTGGACGACCAGTTGTCGGCCGTGACCAGGGGAGCGTTTTATCAGGTTCGCCTGATTCGCCAGTTGCGGCCGTTTCTGGACCGGGACGCCCTACGCACGGTCACTCATGCCCTTGTGACTTCCCGCCTGGACTACTGCAATGCTCTCTACATGGGGCTTCCCTT
>NW_015388602.1:51925-60635 GCF_001527695.2 Protobothrops mucrosquamatus
TAATAATAATAATAATAATAATAATAATAATAATAATAATATATAAACTCTAGGGCTAAAATATCAGGCATTGAGTGCACGTGTGTGTGTGTGTGTGTGTGTGTATTAACATTCTTTTGGGGTAGATCATCATGTGGAAAAATATGAAATAATCCCAGTCAGTCATTCACAAAATGGCCACCATGGCAACTTAAACAGGTACCAAGCACCAATTTTCTGCCATACTCTCTATCTCTTCCCTCTCCTCGTTGCAGTGCTACCTTTTCTTATTTTTATCCTTTTCCCAGACATGTGGACACAATTGCAAACAAAGCACAAGACATGTCCCTAAGGTGCTTTTCAAAAGGCAGCTGAATATCAGAACTGAAGAAGCTTCTTGGATGAGAAGCAAACTGTTTCAAAAGAAGCTGCCGCCTTTGGAAAAGGACTTTGGGATAACCATGACCTGGATGATTGAGAATCTCCATAGACATAAAGCACAAGTCACTTTTTCTCACTTGTCCAACATTTGTATATCTTTAAAAGCATAATAGAGCTCATCTGAGCCCTGGAGGCTCTGTTGGTAATAAAGAGGGTGTTGGAGGTTTGGCCTTCTTTTGTTACCATCCTATTTTTGTTCGATTAATCGGATTCACATATTGCACTAAGGCATAATGTGATTTAACTCAGCACTTCAAAGGGGCAAGGGCAGATATTGAACTATAAGCAACCTATCTCAGTGGAAAATCAAAACAAATATGTGATGATTGTCCTTTCCGACATGATTTTTTGCAGCCTTCCTGGTGTAGAATACTGTAGTATCCTGATCTTTAGCTCAGCTCAGTAATTCGAGCAACAATTTACCTTCTTCATTCAGGAGAGATAATTATAAGATCTGATCCTGAGGATCAGCCATGCACTTAATATTCTAAAATAAGAACCTTCAACCATTAGTGTTTTGAGAGATTTATTGATTTGTTGAACCTTAAATGAAGGTTCTCCCAAAGCCATGAGCTTGCTCTGTCAGCCTTGTTCTGTTGGAGAAGAAGGAGAAAGCCAATAAAGGTAAACAGAAAAGAAACAGATAGTATTGGCAATGTAAGCCACTCTGCATATTGGAAATAATCCCAAAACATGTGAAAGTAAGCATTCCTCACTATGGTCAAGTTTGGTGCAAATCAATAGGTATTGTGAGGGCGGGGAAGTCTACTACTAGTATTCATTAATACTTTCATTGAATAACCATCCTGATTAAAGGAGAATCCAACTTGTAAGAAGGAAGGCCGCTGAGCTATTTTAATAAGCACTTTTTGATTGAGATATGCAAATACTAATTTTGTGCCCTGAAAAAGCTTTGTGAAACTGATGATGGCAGTGAGACCCCCAGACCTGGGATGAGATTGCGAACTTTTTCACCTTGGATTTCATCAACCCAGTCCCCTACTCCCAGTAATAAGCTTGGCACATTTTCAAGAGGAAATGTTATTTCAACTCATAGGTATAGAAGAAGAAAAAGATTTATCCAAAGTCATGGATTTGCAAAGATGATCAAAGTGGACGTTATCATTTCTAATACCTAGCATAGGAATTTAACAAACTCTAGAGTCTAGACCATATTAGGTGAAAAGCTTATCTAAAACAATGTTTTATTATTCCCTCCTTCACCAATTAGGTACTAGTGAGAACCTATAGACTAGACAGGGTCTCAATAGTACTTCCTTGTTTCATTTTTCAAGCAAAAAGTAGAACTGAGAGAGAATATAATGTATGGCCATCATGACTACTGCAGCTGCCACTATTCTCATATTCAACTAGAGATGAATTGTGTATTTATGTGTATAAAAATCATATAAAACGTGATCAAAGATGATAGTGGAACATTTGTGAAGAGTATCCCTTTAATCTCATAGATGGAACAATTCAACTCAAAAGGAGATTCAGTTTCAGCTGGAACCCAAAGATTGTCAAAGTATAGTGGTCAGTCAGATCAGTGTAAAATATCTAGGAAGTCATCTGGAGAAACATTCATATATCTAAAATGTACAGACTGTTTGGTTTTGTCTATAAGTTGAAACAAGGTCATTCCAAAATGGCATTGTTTCCTCATGCACCACTTGAAATATGTGTTCTTAATCGGATATTGACAAGTTCTGCGCTCCATACACCTTCCCCTTCTCAGTAACCTTTTTATGGCCTTGTGAGACCATTCAAGGGTTTCAGCTCAAACAAATGAGTCCTGAATTAATTTTATACTTGGAATTGATTCATTTTTATTTCTCTGTTTTCACTTCTGAAGAGAATACAGCCCATTCATTTCATTTTCCATTTGCTTTACAAATAAATGAACACCTTCATTTTTAAATGAAAAAAAGCCATCCCATGGATCCTTTTTAAAAATTGCACATGCAGCAATTGCAGTTTAAGCAGCACTTGTAGGAAGGATCTCCTAAAACTTAAAGACCTCCAAAGAAATGACATAAAATTAAAATTGACAACCCAGAATGGATTCCCTATGTGGTGGAAATGTAACATCAGAGTCTATCTTGAACCATAATTGTATTTTTATATGGTGTGAGATTGAAATCTCACCCTTCCTCTTAGGATTCATAGCACTCCCTCTTCCCATTTTCCCCCCTGTGAGACAAGCGGAACTAAGAGAGAGCTTTGCCAAGAATCACCTAATTTTGTTTCCATGTCTGAGGAGAGACCTATCCCAATCCTTGTCTAACATGGCCCAAATGTTCCTAATGCTGGCTGAGGAATTCAGGATATTGAAGATCTCACAATTTAAAGTTGCCAAGGTTGAGTATCATTGATGTAGGCTGTCTCATATGATATCCATAAGATCTAAAGCTGGTTTTTCTCTAGAGCAAATTCATGTATGCTATGACTGTTTCAGAACTGTGATGACTACTGGATTTTGCTATGTGTTGTGAAGCAAGAATGATTTGGTCTGGTCTACTTGTTTGGGTTCTCTGGCTTTTGATAAATGGCTGATTGTGGAGCATCCACAAAAACAGAGAAATCATGTGACTTTCTGTATTAGACCTGTTTTTTCAGTGGTGACTGGTGATATAGGGTGATGACCCTATGTCTATGCTTTCTCCTTTGTGATCTGTTTAAATAGGTGTTTAATGAAGAATCTCCTATATTTAGGGAATTTTAAAGAGGAAAATATTAATGGGATCTTGGATTGGGGTAGTCAAATGACTTGCTGAAATATTGGGCTGTATAATAACAGAATTATCAATAGTTTTTCAAGGAAAGCCCAAATGCCTATGATGAAATAGAAATGCTTCTGAGATTTTAAGTTCCCCAGCTTTTCTTTTTCTTGCTTGTGCTATGTGCAATTTACAATTAAAGATACTGCAAGATCTCTTCTGAGCAAGAAAGCATAAATATGATCCATTTGGATCTCTCTCTAAAGATCCCAGTAAGAAAATGTTTTGCTTTCAAGTTCTTGGACAGTTACTGTACTTAACATATGTTACACCATAAAATGCTACCATGGAGAACATTCTGGCAATTGACATTGTCCATCTTGCTGCATGTTAAGTCTCATAGTTAATCCTGTTTATTTTAATTTATGGTTGATTAAATGTTTCTGCAGTCCATAAGCCTGGGTATGTTATATTGAGAGAAGGTTATTTTAGGTGTTTTAAAGGTATTAACCCTGTGCTGAAATAACAACATGCAATCCTGCATGTGTCATTTCAGAGGTCCATATGGACTGAGTGCCTAACTATCCTTGAGAATCCAGAGGAGGCTGCAAGATATTTAAGAGAGGAAACCAAGCGGTTGCAGAAAAGAACAGAAGAACTTCAGGAGCTTAAGAGCCTTTAATTACACTACATGTAAGTTGTGTGGGAGAATAACTTTGATAGGCTTTCATGCCTTTTTACAGTGCCTTTCTAGTAAGAAAGCCAGAAATCCAAATGGCTCTTGTCTCCTGAGTTTACCAGGCCCAGAGGATTTTACTATTCCCCATTGAGTTAAATGGTACTTATTTCAGAAAATGAAATGCAGAATCATATCCTGGCTCATAAATTTGTTTTAAAAAAAAACATTTGGAAATTCTGATTTTATGTGAAAAAGAATTATTGTCAATATCTAATAATCCTGTATGGTAGCAATTCAAGCCCTAACAAATTGCGGGGATGTAACCTTATTCCATCCCCTATCCTAGTCAGTTGCACACATAGAAATAGTTTCGGCATCAAGGATCCTTTTGCATTCAGATAGGGTCTCCCCACAGTTTATAACCTTGGTTTTCTCTAATTAACTCATTTGTCCTTTTAATCTGTTTTACTGGATCAAGTGGGCTTGAAATTCAATAGTATTTCTGTTGGCATGTACTAAATAATTATAGTATTTAAATTAATAAGCTGCTACACCTTCTAAACTCCTTATGCAAAATAGAAGTGGTGGGGGCAGGAAAGAGAAATAAAGTTGATTGCACTAAGGGCTGAAACTGGCAAGAGAAAACTGGAAAGATGCACCAACCAGCTGTGCCCATGCTCTGCAAGCGTCTTCTGCAATTCATCTGGGGAAAGTGCAACAAAGCATCCATTAACTTGAAGGGTCGTAAGAAAGAAACCTAGGATTTAAACTCTGTGGGCTTGATAGATGGAAAAACAGATAGAGATGTGACTTATTTAAGTTTGCAGCAAAGCGTTTGTCTAATTATGCTGAGTGCTTGTAGGCTCTGCTCTTAACTAGTTACTCAATGCAGGTGGTCAAACATCTGTGACTTATGAAGTAAATTACCTCTGCAGGACCTCTTAACGCTGAGGGAGTAAAGGCAGGTAGGAAGGGAACTACTGTTTGCTAAAGATGGGTAAATGGAAATGAGAGATCACACACACACACACACACACACACATGTGTTTGTGTCTGTGTGTGTGTGTATAAACAGTGCATAATTACATATGCTTCATTGATTTCAAAAAAGCTTTTGATAAAATAAGACACAGCAAACTATTAGAAATCCTGAAACAAGGGGGACTAGATGACAAAGACATCCAAATAATAAGAATCTGTATTGGCATCAGGTAGCAAATGTGAGACTAGACCAAAAATACTCAACTGATGCAGAAATAAGAAGAGGGGTCAAACAGGGATGTATTCTGTCTCCACTGTTGTTCAATATCTACTCTGAGTCAATCTTCAATGACGCACTGGAGAACATCGATGCTGGCATCAAAGTAAACGGTGTTTGGATCAACAACTTAAGATATGCTGATGGTACAGTTCTGCTTACCAGTAAGCATGAAGACCTTCAGCTCCTCATCAACAGAATCACAGAAATATCTGAAAAATATTTGAAGCTTAACACCTCAAAAACCAAGATCATGGTCGTCAGCAAACAACCCGTTAATTTACCACCAATAAATTCAGAAGGAATACCACTAGAAAAAGTTGAAAGGATCACGCACCTCGGTTCTAATTTACATGAAAGCTGGGATGTGACCGTTGAAGTAAAGACAAGGATAGAAAAAGCCCGAACAGCATTCTTCAAAATGAAAAAGTCTTCTGCAGTCACGACATAAGCCTAAGACTGAAAATCAGGCTTGTCGGATGCTATATTTTTTCTATCCTGCTCTATGGAGTAGAGAGTTGGTCTCTGACAGAAGGCCACATGAAGAGACTAGAAGCATTTGAAATGTGGATTTACAGGTGGCTGTTATGTATAAGCTGGGTTGACAAGATCAGAAATGAGGAGGTGATAAGCCGCCTGGGAAAGCCAAGGGAAATCATCAAAACAATTAAAAAACGAAAATTAGAATATTTCGGACATGTGATGCGACACCCAGAAAAATACGGCATACTCCATTTAATCCTCCAGGGAAAGATTGAAGGCAAACGAGGTCCAGGCAGAAGAAGAACATCGTGGTTTCAAAATCTAAGGGACTGGTTTGGACAAAACTCAGCAGCACTTTTTCGTGTGGCTGCTGATAAAAACAGGATCGCCAACATCCGATAACGGATATGGCACAAGAAGAAGAAGAAGATAATATCTGTGTATTTATGACATTTTATATACATCAGAAACTTCCAAATTTGCAAATTATTTCAGTTTTTCCAATTGAAAATGCTATGTATGCTTCTATTTTCCCTAATATTTAATGGATCTTTCTCTCTTTTTTTTCACTTTTTACCTTTTTTTTTTACTTTTTTACTAACCAATTTAGCCATAGTCTTTTTTGTTCTCCATGCAATACTGGCTATCCAATAACTTATCCAGTAACTTAATTGTTGCTTGTTTTATTTCTGAGGACATCCTGGGAGTGCCAAAGATATAATCATGGATATAATCAGGACACATTTACAGTACATTCAGAAAGTATTCAGACCCCCTTCACTTTTGTCAATTTTGTTATGCTGCAGCCTGATTCTACAGTTGTTGAAATTCATTTTTTTCTCATTAATCTACACTCATTACCCCATAATGACAAAATGAAAACAAAATGTTAGAAATGTCTGTACATTTATTAAAAAGAAAAAAACTGAAATATCTGGGGAAGGCTACAATAAAATTTCTGCTGCGCTGATGGTTCCTAAGAGCAGAGTGGTCCCCATAATTCTGAAATGGAAGAAGTTTGGCACAATCAGGACTCTTCCAAGAGCTGATCGCCCAGTCAAACAGAGCAGTTGGGGAAGAAGGGCCTTAGTAAGAGAGATGACTAATAACCCAATGGTCGCTCTGACTGAGCTCAAGGGATTCTGTGTGGAGATGGGACAGAATTCCAGAAGGACAACCTTCCACCTATCTGGGCTTTATGGCAGAATGGGTAGACGGAAGCTTCTCCTCAGTGCAAAACACATGAAAGCCTGCTTGGAGTTTGCAAAAAAGCACCTATGGGACTCTCAGATTGTGAGGAACAAGATTCTCTGGTCTGATGAAACCAAGATTGAACTGTTTGGCCTCAATTCTAAATGTTATATCTGGAGGAAACCAGGCACCACTCATCACCTGCCCAATATCATCCCAACAATGAAGCATGGTGATGGCAGCATCGTGCTGTGGGGGTGTTTTTCAGCAGCAGGGACTGGGAGAGGGAAAGCTGAATGGAGCAAAGAACAGGGATATCCTCAATGAGAACATGTACCACAGTGTTCAGGACCTCAGACTGGGCTGAAGGTTCACTTTCTAACATAACAATGATCCTAAGCACATCAGGCAGGACAACACAGGAGTGACTTAGGGACAACTCTGTGACTGTCCTAGAATGGCCCATCCAGAGCCCTGATTTGAACCCTATTGAACATCTCTGGAGGGATCAGAAAATGGCTGTCCAGCCATCCAACCTGACTGAGCTTGAGAGGATTTGCAAGGAAGAATGGCAGAAAATCCCCCAATCCAGGTGTGCAAAGCTTATCATGTCATACCTCAAAAGACTCAAGGCTGTAATTGCTGCCAAAGGTGCTTTAACAAAGTACTGAGTGAAGGGTCTGAATACTTATGCCAATGTGATATTTCAGTTTTTTATTTTTAATACATTTACAGACATTTCTAAAATTTTGTTTTTGCTTTGTCATTATAGGGTACTGAGTGTAGATTAATGAGAGAGAAAAATGAATTTCAACAACTGTAAAATCAGGCTGCAGCATGTGGTATGTTTTAGTAGCTGTACTAGTCCAGGCTATTTTACTTTGTCTTTGTTTTTAATTATTTTTACTTTGTATTGGATTTTGTAAGATGCTTAGAGTCTGTTGGGCTGCGCAGCCCTAAAAATTCAATGAAATAAATAACGATAATGGAAAGAGGTCATAAGAGTAAAGGCTCATAGACCATCCAGCATAGATTGTTAGGCTCAATGGTGAAAAAAATCTAGTGACTTAAGAAACAAGGCATATATTACCCAGCTCTAAAACTTTTGGTTGTAGGAATTTCTTGGTGCTAACTGAAATAGTAGTAGTTTATATGTTCAAAGTGGTTCTAAAATTAATTTATTTCTTTTCAGTCTCTGATTAGTGCTGCATATTCATCCAATGAAAATTGTGCCTTTTATTTTCCAAATTACTGGCAAGTACCACTAGGTCTCCATTTTTAAGCAATTGTCACCTAAATATTTTTTAGTCTTTTTGATCAATTTCTTTGTAAGGCATTGAAATAAAAATGCATAACCCAGACAACAAAACAAGTCAGGACAAAAATTAACATATTAAATGAGGGTCCCCTTATTTTTCTTCTCTAGCCCTATGCTTGTATTTCAGTCATAAAAGCAGATGGCTTGTTCAGCCCTGAAGGCTACATCAGAAATAGTTCATGAGGTTGAGGTGAATATGCATTATTTGATGGCATGCTAATGACAGAACTTAAATAGAATAATCTTAAAAGTTTTATTGCTTAGAATCTAGCCTATTACTCCTGCTGCACAACATTCCTATTGTGCAACAATCCTGCTGGGATATTTCTGACCTGAATCAATAAAGTATTTGACTGTTACTTTATAAATAATAAATGTTAAGAAAAAATCAATTTCCCCATGTTTACAAGTTGGCTTTATGCATATTTTCCCTATCACATCTTTGACATTTATTTCTATGACGGCCATAGGGTTGCCAGGTGTCCACTATTTGAGCGGACAGTCCACTTTTTTCACATTATGTTCACTATTTTTTTTCACAAAATAGTGGACATTTTTTTTATTCAAAAGCTTTATGATGAAATGGTACGTAATCTAAAGCTGTACAGTCTACTTTTTTTACTACTTAACCCCCCCCCCCC
>NW_015388602.1:60746-65796 GCF_001527695.2 Protobothrops mucrosquamatus
CCCCCCCCCCCCGCTTGTCCGCTATTTTTTGGAAGCAGACCTGGCAACCCTAGATGGCCAGTCAGAATATTTTCTTATGCATATACAAGTTGAACAAACACACTTCAATGAGTTATTTGGCTCCAGTTGATATATTGTCCTCTTTGAATTCTACTGGGATTCAAATGATAGTGTGGTCTGAACAATTTTGGAACATTCTGCTTCTCCTATTTTTGATTATGTGCCATCAAGTTGGTATTTACTCTCTTAGGGACCACTTCTCCAGGAAGTCCCAATTTTAGCCCTTCAGTTCTTCCAATGAAGCACCAATCAGCATTGCAATCATGTCCCATCCGCCTTATTGCTGGTGGTCCTCTTCTTTCCTTCCAACTTTCCCAGCTTTATCAATTTCTTATTGGAGCTAGGTGTTCATGTAATGTGTCTTAATATGAGCCTGGTCATTTGTGCATATTTTGAGTGAAAACTCCAGATCCTGAAATTCTTCCCCTTTGCAATTTTTAACAACACACAGTTATCTCTTTTTTAAGTACTGGTTGGGGGTCGTTAACAGTTTTGCATGTCTTAAATGTGCTAACAATGTCATCCTCCCCAAATCTAGCTATGGGGGATAATGGGAGATGTAGTTCCATTGTTCATAGTTGTAGGATACCAGGGAATGAGGCATTGAGAAATTAACTCCTCCAAGGCTGATGGAAGATCAGATGTCCATATACCATGTACTGATGCATCCACTATTAAGAGGCAAATCCGACAAAATAGTGCTCAACAGGTTACAAAATATCGAAAGTGGCTGAATATTTTTTTTAAAGATAGATTTATGAAGGGTTCCTATTCTTCCCACTCACTATCCCAATTACAGAACACAATAAATATTCCAATTCTTTTTAAAGCTGTGATTTTCCTCTGAACAATTTTCTTCCCTTCCTTGCTGAATCTTTTTATACATGGTCTTTCAGGTTATTGTATGCACAGAGTTCTTCTAAATATATTCCAGTTCAAAGTGACAGTGTGCAAAATTTTATTCATGGGGCACTGTTGGCAGAAGATACAGGTTACTGGGGTAAAATTAAGGACTGAGGAACTGATGAGAATTCTGTAGTCATTTTTATAAGCCCATCTCATTAAAGAACAGTTAAAGCACCAAGGGGATGATAGGAAGCAGGTGGCCAAGGAAGGCTTGATTCTTTACTTGAAAAATGCAAATGCACAAAAACTAGGGAAACAAGAATTTGAACTTATGCACCTTAGAGACAGAAAAAACATGGGCTGAAAAACCAAACCAAACCTAGCTATAATTGGAGCTTACAACTCCAGTACTATTAATCTCCCCCTGGGGGAAAAAAAGCCTTTTTAACACTTCCAACGTTCCCCATAGTTACAAGGCATTGGTTGTGAATTCATGTTCCCCTTGCTGGCTGTGGAATTCTGGGAGTTGAAGTCCATGCATCTTAAAATTGCCAAGGCTGAGAAACACTGTTCTAAACACAGTGGATATTTTACTGCTGGCCATCTGCCTTTGGAGCCGCAATTGCATTCTGAAAACTGCTACCACCTTATGCTATCCATGTGAAAGGAGTTCCAGTGTTGACTCGCCTCTTGTCTCAAGCATCATCATAAAAAAACTTTTGGCATTTTCTCTGGACAAAGTGCATCCTCACTAGATTCTTTTCCTCTTTGGGGCCCAAGTGGTTCCCTAAATATGATATTTTTTAAAGTTCATCAGTTAACTGACACCCACTTAAGCAAGAAGAGGAAAGAGAAAAGGGAAGATTCTGTTCTTGAAATATTTGTTTAAATGAGTACTCTTTTGATCAGTGTCTCCAGTGATAGTCACTATCACTGAAAGTCCTTATGACTAACCAGAAAGCTGTATCAGCTACAGTTAGCTGGGGCTGAGTCATCTTAATTATAGTCTCAGGCACTATTAACATATAGCTAAACAAACAGGACTCTTCCACCTTGGGCAACTTGATCTGTAACCCACATCTACTGATAATTAAGTATGATTAATATTCTGTCTCTCTGGGGCTTACATAATAGCTGCTCCATTAGCTTTTTCAACAATCCATGTTTGTTTTATATTGCCTTCTTCATGTGTGGCAATTATTAATGGACCCAGCACAACTTTAATTTAGACTTGCTTCTTTGTAATTTCAAACAAAGAACTTCCCTCTCATTTTCAATAGAAGGTCCAAACATCTGTTTCCTTTTTATTTGGAAATATAAGTAGCCACTTTGAAATCCACCCCACATCATTGTCTTGGCATTTTAAGCCATTTTGTTTAAACATAATCTTACCATCTCAGACAAGTGACTGTCAAGTCTCTTCTTAATCCCTTTTGATATTCCAGAAGGCCCTCAAGAACTGGTTAAGTTATCAGGATTGGGGCTCCCAGGGAATAAGGGATTTACTTAATCAGCTCTCTGGTTGAAGTGGCCATTTTTATCCTCTCTTTGGCTAGTAGTTTCTACACTTGTTTTTTTATACTATTTATTTTTTAATGTAGGTCCCTATAGTTTTTATATATTTGTGGTTTTTATTTGACATTAACTGCCCAGAATTGCTTTTGACTGAGATAGGTAGCTATACAAACTTGATTATTGACTGATAAATAAATAAATAAATATATACATATATACATACAAAAATAAATAAATGGAAATATTCTTAGCGTAGCCTTTTATTTTAATTTAGTATTTCTGGTTGACATTTGTGTATCCCTTCAATATGTGCAAAATTGTAATAAGTTGTATAAATGTATAAGGTTATAAATAGAATATAGTTGCTTTCTGCATGTGAGATACATAAATGGTTTCTCCTAACTCAGTACAAATGTGGCTGTTGCTGCAGCAGTTGTATACTTGTGACTCATGGTTTGTTTATTACTCACAGCATGATTTGGATTTATCCTGAATAATTTGTTAGTAATCATCTTCAGAATATGGGCTTGAATTGAAAAATAAATAAATTGCATGCCAGAGTAAGAGCTGTTTTGAACTATTTTGTCTTCATTTTCTCTGTGATAATATTTGAAATGTCCTAATGAAGATGTGTTGTCTGTCTGAAGTCCTAAAAGCAATCGACCAGTAAAAGAAACTAATTTTATTCATCTTGATCTCTCCTGGCTATTATATATATCCCCTGATAATTTGAGTACATACTTTGCATAGAAATGACCTGAAATTCAGTCTCCAGTAATAGGTGATGGGAAAGATCTATTTCTGATCTAGGTGAGTAAATGGACTTATGTAGACATTATGGCATTTCTTCCCAGAATAATTTTAGTTCAGGTAGCATAGGAAGCCCAGGTGGTGTTGTACATCCCTGTCTTCTGCACCACCCCTGTGTGTGTGCGTGCAAAGCTTTGAACTAGTTTTACATGAACAAGTTGGTATGAAAGCGGCTGCGTCTATTTGGTTGTCTTTTTGAGTTCCAAATTACATAAAGGATATACAACCTGTCCTCCTAACTGCTTTTCTGGGAGCCAAATTACATGTCTCTTCTGGGCTGAGACCAAAAAGAAACTGGGGCATGGTCCAGTCCAGCAGGGACGTGGCAACTTTGATTGATTGGTCTAATTGGGCTAGAGGACTTCTAAAACCCATCTGTGGATTCTCCATTCTTCATGCTGAGAAAAGGCGTTCAGGTAAGACAATGCCCCTTCTCCTAATTCAGTATTTCAGAGAACTTCTAATTAAATGCAAGTATCACACATTCCCAGAATCTCCCAAATCTTCATTCTACCCTCTTCAGTGATGTCCCCATCAATCTTCCTATAGCCCTTACACACACACACACACACACAGAGAGAAAGAGAGAGAGAGAGAGAGAGAGAGAGAGAGAGAGAGAGAGAGAGAGAGAGAGAGAGAGAGAGAGAGAGAGAGAGAGAGAGCACAAATAATAAGAAACATAAAAAAGTGTGATTCCTGTCTATAAAAAGATATTCCATCCCTGTCCTGTTTTACGTGATGGTCAAGGAATAATATAAATAAACTAAATGAAGTCTATTCTTTTGATGTCTTTAGACCTGACTGCACTGCAAGGCAAACACATTTATTTTTTTAAGGATTGTTAGTTTGTGACCTAAGCTCCCTCTTGGAACTGATTTGCTTCCCACTTCTACATCCCAATCAAAAGGATATCTGTTTTCTAAGGATTCCTCTTTGTGTCATTTCTGCCAAAGATTAAAGACACATTGATGCTTAAGATAGGCCTGATTTTAGGAATTTTGATTGTCTTGGTGGTCCTTTACAGTACAAGCAGTTGAGTATTGGATTTCTGGCACACAATTATGTGGAAATCACCAGTGACAAACAATTTAAGTGAAGCAGTAGATGTATATTCATAGATCCAGAACTGTATAGAGTGGGCAACATGATTGATGGGATATAAATAACTATTGAACGTAAGTCTTTATCCTGATGCATATGTGTTAATTTTCTTTTATTTGTCATGAGGGTCTATGGTTGAAAAAGATCTCATCCCCTACTGGGCTTCTAAAGAACTTCTTATAAAACATTTTGATTCATAATTTATAGAAATGCTATCTGGGACTAGTAAATTCCGATTCAGTCATAGAGGCCACTTTAATCTAGTATCTGTCTCGAAGCCCAAATTGCCTTGCAGAGGAGTGCTCTTACAGAAGATAAAGCAGGATAGCACTTCAATAATAAGTAATCATGGTATTTTATTTATTTATTTATTATTTTATTTATTTAATTAATTTTTATCCCGCCCTTCTCCTTACGGACTCAGGGCGGCTGACAGCCTTGTAAAACAGATACAAAGATAAAAATACCCAATTTAAAACCTAATTAAAATGAAATATTTGCTGTGGCCTATGTCAATTCAAATTACTCTTAAAACCCCACTAAAAATTCCCCTAGGCCAATCCCGCTTGTTGGAAGAGCCATGTCTTAAGGGCGCGGCGGAAGGAGGGGAGATCCGGGATCACCCGGATCTCTGGGGGTAGTTCGTTCCAGAGGGTGGGAGCTCCCACCGAGAAGGCCCTCCCCCTGGAGGTCGCCAGCCGGCACTGTCTGGCTGACG
>NW_015388602.1:65938-83058 GCF_001527695.2 Protobothrops mucrosquamatus
CTCGGTCTTGGAAGGGTTGAGCCTGAGTCTGTTCCTCCCCATCCAGACCCTTACGGCCTCCAGGCAACGGGCCATCACGTCAAGGGCATCGTTGGGGTGGCCTGGGGTGGAAATGTACAGCTGAGTATCATCAGCGTACTGATGGAAATCCACCCCAAAGCTGCGAATGATCTCTCCCAGCGGCTTCACATAAATATTGTATATGCACAAATCTATGTTTTGATTGTATAATAGCTAATATAGTATGTCTTGTCTTCAGCCAAATACATACCACTGGTTTAGTGAGTAATTTATATAATTAGTTCTGTGCTGGACAAATCTTCCCCTCTAAATTATCCAGTAGGGTTATGGAAGGATTCTCCATTTAATCTATAGAAGTGCGTGGACTAGAATAAAAAGAATAAGATCAAATGTATCAGGAAGGGATTAAATGTGTAGTATAAATCTAATGAGTCATTTTCCTATTAGTTATCCTTGCTAGCTTCTGAGCTCTAAAAGCTCAATCATGCAAAATATACTCTATGTCATTTTTATAATAAGACGCTGTCATCCAAATGTCTAAAGAGGAAATGTTATTCAAAGCTGGAAAAGACTATCTTCTGCAGGTAGTAGAATCAATTATGTTTTTTGTCCTTTCCTGTAAATACCCAGCGTATTTTAAGAGCTTAAAAATGACAATTGGTGAAATGTGTAAATCTGGCCCAATTTGAGCTTTTTATTTTTATGCTATGTTGTGAAAATACCAGCTTATGGCAGGTTGTGAAAGGTTTTGGAAACTGTGGAGCATGTTTGTTCTGTTGCCAGGATAGAACCAATATTGTTCTAGGAGACTTTCACTAGCTTGGTGGAATTTGTTTCTCCTCCCATTCTTCCATCAGTGCATAATTTTAATATTGCAGCATCTTGTAATTTTTCTTTCCTCTGTTTCCAAACTTACTTGCCCAGAAGATAGAATTATAACTAGTTGGTTGCTTGGGATAACAGATCCAGATTATTTTCTCTTCTGTCCTCATCACTATAGTCTTTTCTACCTACATTGTATATGTTGTGTCCTGAGCCTGCAGGAGCTGACTGCAGGCTCAGAGTTGTGCAAATGGTCCCGGGCAATCCCAAAAGCTGCCCAGGACCAGACAGAGTGGCGCCAGCCTTATGCGCATGCGCAAGGCGCGAAAAGCCTAAATTCCTATTGGTTAACACTGTCCGGGTTTCAGGCACTATAAAAGGCCTGCGTGCTCTTTGCTGCTTGCTTGGAGTTGGAGAGAGAAATAAAGAGCTATTGTTTTCACCATGCATCTTCGTCAATTGCTAGCGAACCGAAAACACAATAGTACAGGGCTTTTCAACCAGTGGTACGGGTACCACCTGTGGTACATTGGCACCTGGCAGATGGTATGCAACCATCCTAGAAAAGTGGTAGTGGGGGAGGGGAATGAGCTGAACCGGTGGCAGCACCGCACAAGCCTGAGGGAGAAATGGATGGAGCTGCAGGGCTGTCAGGGCTCAGTGGAAGCACCAGGATCAGCGCCAGGCTCCAGCTGGAGCTCGGCGCTGATCCTGGCGCTTCTGCTGAGCCCAGAAGAAGCGCCGATCAGCTGGAATGTTGCAGCTTCTCCAGGGTCTTGTGATTTACATTCAGATGCTTGGCAACTGATTCATATTTATGACGGTCACAGAGTCCCAGGGTCATGTGAAGTGACTAAAACCTGCAGCAACCACCTAGCAGATGGGTGGAATAAAAACCAAACACCCCCCCACCCCACCTCCGTTGCCAATCCTCAACAGAAATGCTCACAACAATGAAAACCTCGAACAGGAGGAAGAGCACCGCTGGGTGGGCAGGCAGGTGTTTTGCTCGGCTGTAGCTTGGGGGCACTTTTTTCAGTGCCATTGTTACTTTGAACAGTCATTAAGCGAACTGTTGTAAGTTGAGGACTACCTGTACTTTATCACTTTTTTCCTTTTTTTTTTTCTTTTTTTTTTTTTGTCATCAAGTTTTTGATACCTTGCTAGGCGACTGGTGGTACTCGGATGTTGCCATATCCTAAAAGTAGTACAATGAGTGAAAAGGTTGAAAAGCCCTGCAATAGTATACATCACTCTTCCAAATACATTGGACTTCTTTCCTTACCGGGTTACATTTACAAAATGCCACATGTAATTATGACACGCCCTTTCCCATATCACCCAAAAACATTTCTGCAGAAATTCTTTACTGATGTTTTGAATAAAAGCATACCAATAGAAACACTGATTTTATATTTTCATGCTAAACGTGCCTTTTCTTTCCAAATGTTCAAAATTGTGAACCCAGCTAATATGTGTGATCCTGAAGAATATGGGAGAGTAATGGAGTATTAGATACATTGCAAAACTGTGGATGCCTTCAGGCAGTTTCAACACTGAGAAATCAGTATCATATTCTTACTTCTTCTAATAAGGAGAAGCTATAGACTGAGCCATGTAGAAAATATTATTAGACTTCAATAATCTTTTTATGTTTAACCTGCTGTACTTCTTTGTTGTACCTCTCCAACTCTACTTTGTCTGGCAAGTTGCCATAAGATTATTTGTTTGTAATCTGTTTAATTCTTTATAAGACCTCCAATACCTGGAAGAAAATATATTTACATACATTTTGCAACCATAAAACAAACTAATTAATATTTACTTATTACTGGTATTTGTTAAATTTATTTGCCACCTATCTCTCCATGAGGTTACTCTAGATGGCTTACAATAATAAAAAGGCAGAAAAATGAAAGTGTAAACAGAAGTAAAATATATATTTAAATGAAATTATCTTAAAATATCGCAACAGAATATTAATAGTAATAGCGGATGTTAAAATCACTTCAGATCTACTTCAGTCTTGTGCACATAACACAAGCCTAAAAGCCTTCACACAAGAAACAGATTTTACTTTTTTCTGGAATATTCCATTCAAAAAAGCTTGAGCAGAAAAGAAAAAGTGATCTCTCTGGATCTTGATACTGAGGTTGGTACTATCAAGGATTGTACTTGGCTTTTTTTTTTTTGCAGCTATATAATTTTTTTATGTTTAACTTCTAATTTAATAAGACACCCAAATGTTTTATATTTGTGCTGCTTCCCTCCCATTCTAAAAGGCCTTTAACCTTTCTTACTTTACTCCAAGGTAGGCCTATGCATTTGCTCTGTCAAGCTTCATTTTGCTGTTTTCTACCCACTGCTAGTTTATCAAGATCCTCCTGTATCTTGATACTGTTCTTTCAGAAGTTCATAATCTCCATTATCTTTATGACTTGTGACTTTATGACTTTGGCAAATAAGATACTATTGTTTCTAATCCCATAACATACATGGATGGATGGATGGATGGATGGATAATTTTACATGACTGGAATAGAGACTTACCATATACCACTCAACATTTTCACTTTGATGCAGAGCCACTGAGTTACATCTATTGAGTCATATTGTTCAGCCAGCCTTCTGGAAGAGTGTAATCCCAAATTGAATACTCATACACCCCAATAAATGATGGCTTCATGTCAATTCTTTGAAGCAAGCTCTGATTTTCAGTTGTAACAATTAGATTCTTTTGCCTGCTTATTGATGAAGAGAAAAACACTTGAAGTGTGAATATTTATTCTTGTGTGTTCTGGGGAGCTGCTGTAAAAGAGGGTTATCTGCCAAGTGTGAAATTCCATACTTTCTGCTTGCTCATAGGAACCTAGTGAGATTAAAGTGACAGGAATAGACTGCAAACAAACTACATGATTTGACAGCTGGCAGGGGAAGAATATAATAAATTTTTTCCTTTGATTTGAATGCCTGTGTTTTCTCAGAGTGTGGTCAGTCTTAATATAGCTCAGGTCCCAGATTGGGTGGGCCTGCAGTTTCTATGTCCCTGTGCCATCTGGCATTTCTTGCACAACTTAGTAGTATCCTCACCAATAGTGTCAGCTATCTCTGGTTGCTGCTTTTTATTTCCAAAACAGAAGAAATTGGAAATGCTAGGGCAGTGGTTCTCAACCTTTTTAATGCCGTGACCCCAACCGGTCGTAAGTCGAGGACTAAACCGGTCGTAAGTCGAGGACTAAACCGGTCGTAAGTCGAGGACTTTCCCTGCCCGGGAGCGCCACGCATGCGTGGTTCCGCCCCCTGCGCCGGCCGAGGCGTAGCTGGCAAGTGGCAGAGATGGAGCAGGCCGACCACCAGCTGGCCCAGCCCAAGGGAGGTAAGGCACCCGCCGGAAAAGGGGGAAAAAATGGCGGACAAAAAAAATGGCAGACAGCCTTGCTTGGCGACCCCCATGAAATGGTCAATCGACCCCAAATGGGGTCCCAACCCACAGGTTGAGAACCACTGTGCTAGGGTATAGTACCATTGACTGGCCAAGTTAGAGCAACCCAACATTTTGTCTCTACCACCTATACTTGTTGTTATCTCAGGATTGAACTACTTCAGGAAGCTCTGCTTAGGACTGCTGCTTTAAAGGCCAGTCCGGAATGCAGTGGCCCATCTGCTAGTGAACCAAAGTTGATTCAGCAAAACAGTGCTACTTGACTTGTGGGGGAGAAATTGTGAACTGAAGACGCTCTGCTAAGAGGGGAGTTCACAACCATGGTGGAATGAACATCTGGTGAGTGAACCAGCTCTTCATACTTCTTTTCTGAACCTGGAGAGGACTTGAGATCACCCATAAGAGTACCATGTAGTTGGTTCTCATAGTTCTGGGTGATGAGGGAATAAACATCTTGCGGAAACCACGGTTGGCATCTTTAAAAGGACACAGGATTTGCATACTTCCTGCTTTTGGAACTTGATTGTTAACTGCTTTTTAGTTATTAGGAAACTTTGGATCAACAAGATTTGTAGCACCAAGGGAGTTTACTTCAATCCTTAGCAAATTTAGTTTTAAATACAAGTTTAAGGGCTTAAAAAAGTATTTTGGAATAACAGCAACAGAATGATTGGAACTTTAATTTTGGAAAGTATAAATGGACTAAGAATCCAGATAGATTTTAAATAAGATTTTAGAATTAATTATAAAAAATCCTTCCTATGAGAAATGCTTTTGTTTTGAATTCTCTCTTTAAAAAAAATGATAGGATGAAACTTTGAAGGGAAGAGAGAATCAGAGGGAACTAAAGACTATAATTAAAGGGGAAGAACATTAAATTTGACTTACTAATACAGAATGGATCAAAATATTATAACATTGGACATACTGAATAATATTTTTGAACAATAGACCCAGAGGCTAATTTTAAAAGTGTCTGCCTTTATGGATAGTTTGTATTGAAAAGATGTTATGGAAGAGGAACAAGTTTTACCAGACAGACTCATTTGAAAGTAAGGTAGATTTAAAATGACTGACCACAAGAATGATATGGAAAAAATGATATGCTGGGCATGCAAAAAAACCAGCTGATATCTTAATAATTAAAAGGAATACACAAATAATAACCTTGATAACTTTCCTATATTAAATTTACAAAAGAGACATAGAATCATAGAGTTGGAGGGGACCTCGGAACTCTTCTAGTCCAACTCCTGCTCAAGGCAGGAGACTTCTACCATCCCAGTCAAAAGGTTGTCCAGTCTATTCTTGAAAACCTTCAGTGATGGAATACTCATAACCTCAGGAGGCAAGTTATTTTATTGATTAGTTGCTCTCACTGTCAGAAAATTTCTCCTTCTAGGGTGGATCTCTCTTTGGCAGGCTTCCACCCATTACTTCTTGTCTTGCTCTCTGGTGCCCCAGAGAATAAATTAATCCCCTCTTCTTTGTGACAGCCCCCCATGTACTGAAAGACAGCAATCATGTCCCCCTTAATCCTTCTCTTCAGTAGACTAGACATATCTAGCTCCCTCAATTGTTCTATGTTTCATTTAGCCTCCAGGCCCTTTGTCATCTTTGTTGCTCTTCTGTGCACACTTTCCAGGGTCTCAATGCAATATTCTAAGTGTGGTCTCACCAGCATGATGTAAAGCAGTACTACCACTTCTCGTTGTCTTGATGTTATCCCTCTGTTTGTACAGCCTAGGACTGTATTGGCTTTTTTATTGCTGCGGCATATTGCTGGCTCATGCTTAAGTAGTGATCCATCAGAACACTTAGCTCCCTCTCACAGTTAACTACTGTGAGCCAGGTATCACCTATTGTATACCTGTGTATTTGGTTTTTCCTACCTAAGTGCAGGATCTTACTTTTCTCACTATTGAATTACATCTCATTGGATAGGGCCCAATGCTCAAGTCTGTCGAGATCCTTCTGGATCTTGAGACTTGTTAAATCCTTCAAGAATTTTGTGAGATTTGGACAAAGAAAAAAAGAAACCAAGTTCTAGGATATTATTTGAAGGGATTAAAGATCAAGATTGTTAAAAGTAAAAAGAAGGAATATGAAATTGGTTTATTTGATCAAGATTAAAATAGATATGTTCTTGTCTCTTGTAACCCTAAATAGACTTTTGCTGACATCAGAACTGAAAGACAAGATCCTAAGGAATTGTTTATAGATAAGGAGATAGGATATGGGAATAAGATACCATTTCCTGTGTTTTATGATAAGGTGATGAGATACTAAAATTATTCATACTTGTGATGAAGGGGGAAAGTCGTTTCTTTATATATTTCTTTTCTTTTTCTTTGTTATATTCTTATTTTTCTTTCTGTTTATTTTTCTGCAGTTATGTTTTTTTACTCTTTTATCTTTTAGTTTGTATTCGTTTTTATCCTTTTAATTGTAACTTTTAATACTATTACTATAAAAAAAAGAAAAGTAACAACTCTTTTGCTAGTACTGCATACATTTCAGAGTATACTGTAATTAAAAATGCTGGGTTATTGCACACAAAGCCCTTCACTGCTCTTTGTGACCATTTTCCTATTTGTTTGCCTTTTTAAAGGCATGTTGTGAATTCCCACTCCCAAGAAGCTTCAGGAGGGAGATAGGAATTTTGACTTTTTGATGGCTATCCCAGATCTCCAGAAGAGGCTCCTCTTCTCACCCACCTGGAAGGATGTGTTAATATCCAGGAAGGAAGAGATAATTTCCCTCTTTCACACAGCTTTAGAATTTAGAATCTATTGCTGTGCTATTTTGCAAGTTATGTTTATTTATTAAAGGTTGTAGGTGATTTCATTGTGCTGTAGCTGCATAACATTCAGCCGGGTGTCCTCTAAATATGTTTTAAAAAATACAAAATAAAAAATGCTGTAGACACTGCATTAATTGCAGTGGACCTAGCATGCTTCTGTTAGTAATGTTGGGTCTGTTTGATGCTGTCCCTATGACTGGGTGGCCTTTTGACCCAAGTTGTAGCCTCAGTTCCACCACTGAGCAATCTGCAAATGCATAAAATTGGGTCCCAACTTTACTCTCATCCCTCCCCCTCCCCATAAATCTAGGAACAGAAAGCTCTTGGGAGTTAAGAGTTTGCTGTTTACTTTTAATTACTTTTTTATTGCTATCCCTAAGGCCAGAGGTTTATTTTGGTATTCTTCAAGCTGCTCCATTTTCATGCAGTTAAAAAGAATACACTTGTGAGAAGATAATTTGCAAGGTCACAATATTGGTTTTTCCTCCTACAATTTCTAATTGATTTAAATAACAGAATTGGAAGGGACCTTGGAGTCTTCTAGTCCTTTCTAGCTGAAGCTGAAAAACCTACCGTTTCAGACAAATGACTGTCCAATCATTCTTTAAAAACGTCCAGTGATGGAGTAGCATCTCTTTTATTTTATTCTTATTTTATATTTATTATGAAATGTTATTTTTTTCAGAAAATTAATATGCAAGGGGAGATAGTCTTAATTAATCCTAAATGATATCCAGAATGTAATAGGAGATGTAAATGAGGAAAGAACATAATGAGACCTGTATGGTAACAACCCCTTGGGCTATCAGAGATAATTTGTAAATTGGAAAAAATGCTTAAAGAATGCAAAAGCACTCGCTTTTGACCAATTCCTCAATTTCAGGGTTTGGGAGGGAGGGATTGTTCTTTTTTAAGAAATTTGAAGAAAAAAGTTAAATTCCTCCAGGAAGTTGTGGAAAGATCCATATGAACAATGCCATCTACATTGCAAAAAAACAGTAACACCCCCACCCCCAAGAAGGCAAATTTCAACACTCAAAGCTTTCATCTCTATAATAATAATAATCGAGTTGGAAGGGACCTTGGAGGTCTTTTAATCCAAACCCGGGCTCAGGCAGGAAAACCTATACCCATGGTGGCGAACCTATGGCACGCATGCTACAGGTGGCACGCAGAGCCGTCCCTGTCGGCACGCGCACCATCACCCCAGAGGGAGGTGGAGCTGGGCTCCCCTCCCCCTCTCCACATGGGCCAGCGGTTATGCTTTCTTTCTCTACACTGGGAGTCAGGGAGCAGCTGCAAGAACTGGGTGCAAGAACATGTATTTTACCAGGAAACAAAGGGCAGGCTAGAAAAGTCAGTGCCCTCCTAACATACCCAAGAACTCTGAATTTGTTGGCGATGTCCATTTTGCTCTCCGAGTTCATGGTGACCTAACCCTAACCCTAAGTGGAATTTTTCTCCAATGGGATTTTCGCATATATTTTACCAGGAAACATAGAAAGGGCAGGCTAGAAAAGTTAGTGTCCTCCTAACCATACCCAAGCACACAGAATTTGTTGGTGATGTCCATTCTGATCTCCGAGTTCATGATGACCTAACCCTAAACCTAAGTGGAATTTTACCCAATAGATCTTTCCCATGTATTTTACCAGGAAACATAGGGCAGGCTAGAAAAGTTAGTGTCCTCCTAACCATACCCAAGCACACCGAATTTGTTGGCGATGTCCATTTTGCTCTATGAGTTCCATGGTGACCTAATCCTAACACCATGGTGGTGAACCTATGGCACGCATGCCATAGGTGGCACGCAGAGCCGTCCCTGTGGGGATGCCCGTCATTTTCCCAGAGGGAGGCGGGGCCGGGCTGCTCCCCTCCCCGTCTCCACGTACGCCAGTGCTTTTGCTTTCTTTCTCTGCACCGGGAGTCAGGGAGCAGCTGCAAGAACTGGGTGGGGAGAGGGGAGAAGCCAGAAGCAGCACAGAGAAAGAGGTGTCGAAACGAGCTCAAGGGCCAGGGAGTGAACGGGGGAAAAGATCACTCTTGCTACGATGTCTCTTCTGCTGGTCACTGGGAAACCTGGCGGCATGGCTTGACATGACTACACTGGGAAACTCCAGTGCCCCAGACTTGCAAGTGAGTTTTGGCGCTCCCCAGGTTTTAGTGCGGCAACTGGAAACTCAACACAGCGGGTTCTCTTTGCTTGGGTTTTTGGTCCCTTTGCGAGAATGACTGCTCCCCTCTGCCTTCCTGTCTCCCCTTAGCTAAAGGGCACTTTGGCATTGGCAGCTGGGGAAGATGATCGAAAGCCCTTCTTAAGATTTTAGGGGGCATGGTAGAGGGGGGAAGGTGGTGCGGAAAGTTTGGGCAGGGCAATCCGTGCGGGGAGTGGGGGGCAAATGGCGGCAGCACCAGGGCGATCTGTGCAGCAGGTGGGGGGGGAAACGGCGGTGACAGCAGGGCAATCCGTGCAGTAGGTGGGGGGGAGAAACCTGCTGCATTGCAGCAGCATTGGGCACACGTCGAAACCGGCCGTTTGCCATCTCCTGCCCAATGCCGCTGCCATGAGGCCATGGAACAAGCTGGGCGGAGGTAAGAAACCGGCAGCAGCCCCATGTGCATCTGACCCAACCCTCGCAGAGCACCGTTCTCCCACCGCCCCGACCGAACCCTCGCAGAGCCCCGACCTGGTTCCTTACATCTGCCTGGCTTGTTCCATGGCCTCATGGCAGTAGCAGCACTGGGAAGGAGGCAGCAAACGGCCGATTTTGGCATGGCGTGGCTGTTTGCCTCTGGCCGCAGCCATTTGCCGCCTCACGCGTTGCGGCCATTTGCCATTGCTATGAGGCCACAGAACCAGCTGGGCAGCAGTAAGCTGGCTGGCGATAGGCTGGAGAGCGCCAGACAGCGGCAGGTGCCTCAGGACGAGTGTAGGTGGGGTGGGCGCTCCCAATAATTCATGGGGGAAGAAGCGGTGAGGAGGCTCTGCGCCCAGTCCAGCCCAGCCCCGGCGCGGCAAGTGAGACAGCAGCCCCACATGCATCCCTGAGCGCAAGTGCACCCCTGCCCTGCCAGGAAAGCAGATCCGCAGCATCTGTGGCAGAAGAGCACAGGCGCGCAGCAGAAGGCACGAGGAGCCACGATCCCAGCACAGCCCCTCCCAATTCTCCCCCCCTCAGAAGAGCTGTGGGGCTCAGGAGGCTCCCCCTATGCCCCCCCAACCCACCCAGGGAAGAAAACCACCGCAAGACACTCTTCTAACTTTTTTTCCTTGTCGCTTTTTGGAGTTTTCATCCTGCTTTTGTGAGATCGCAGCGTTTGGGAGGGGGTGTAGCTGCCCCTTCCCCCCAAGCCATCAGCTGAGCAAGATGTCCTACTGCCCCACCTGCCAGAGACCCCCTGGATCTCCCCCAATCCTGCCCAGCCCCCAACGGCATCCCTCCCCAGGAGCAACTTGAGTTGGCCATGCCCACCCAGTCTGCCATGACCACCGTAGCCACGCTCACCCAGCGGGCCACACCCACCCAGCACCCGGCGATACATAAGTGGGTTTGCAGTTTGGGCACTTGGTCTCTAAAAGTTTCGCCACCACTACCCTATACCATTTCAGACAATGGTTATCCAGTCTCTTCTTAAAAACTTCCACTGTTGGAGCATTCTTGATTAGTTTCCATCTATTGCTTCTTGTCTTGCCTTCAGGTGCTTTGGAGAATAGCCTGACTCCGTCTTCTGTGTGGCAACCCCTGAGATATTGGAACACTGCTATCATGTCCCCTCTCATCCTTCTCTTCATTAAACTAGACATACCCAATTCCAGCAACCGTTCTTTATATGTTTTAGCCTCCAGTCCCCTAATCATCAGCATGCAAAAAATCCGTCTTGCATAAACCTTCCAATTTTGAAAAACATCAGTAATGTGACCCACATGTTCCTGTGAAATGCAAAACTTAACAGCAATTTCCCTTTGAGTGCTCCATCAATTGTCCTTAATCAGTTCATCAACCTTTCTCATTTGAAACTCAGTTGCTGTCACGGGTCATCCATCAGTCTTGATCACACAAATCAGCTCTTTCTGGTTCACCATTTTTACCTGTTTTGGTCCAATGACTCACAGTACTTATGTCAACACAGTCATCACCATTGGTAATCTACATTCAGCAGTGAATTTCAACTGGTGGGATTCCATCAGCAATCACAAATTCAATTACTTAAAGGACACTGAAGAGTACTCACTGCAGGCTTCTGTTTCACAAACAATGATAATACAACCTTTTCTCACAGCAACTTCCTGCCAACTGAAGTGAAAGAACAGATGCTAAAGAACATGTCAGAGCTTCAAGCACATCAATACTGCCATTTGTTGGTGACTTACAACAGTGGAGACATTACTTTATATTCAGCCTTTGTAGCTTGACCCAGAGCTATCACTATCAAAGAACAGACAAGGAGGTAATTAAGGAGAAAAAACAGGAAGACTCTTTAAAAAATGGAAGCAATGCCCAAATAAAGAGAACAAAATATGTGCAGTGAGTCAGTATGGCATGTAGAAATGGATCTTGAAAAGCATAATTAAATCCATAATTTAAAGAAGCACATTTAAATACATCAAATGCAGGAAAGTAGCTAGGGAAGCTGATGTAGTAGCTAAACTGCTGGACTAGAAATTGGGAGATCAAGAGTTCTAATCTCCCTTAAGCACAGAAGCTGGTTGAATGATTTTGGACCAATCACTGTTTCAGCACAACCTACCTAACAGGGTGGTTGTTGTGGGAAAAGTAGGAGGTAGGAGCATTATGTATACAGCTCTGAGTCATATAAAATAAAGTCAGCATACACGTTTAATAAATAAGCATTGACTATCAAGACTGTTAGAAGAAGAATAAAGGGGGATCAGGAAGCCGAGCCTGTATATTTGCAAGGGTGTACATAATATTTCAAGTTTGAGATTTGGAGTTATTTAGACCATTATGGAAAAGCCTTGAGTCCTAAACAGTAAAAGGTTTGAATGATCCATTTTAAATTTAGAACTCGAAACAAACATGTTGCATTTACCTTCTTCATTGGCAGCCTAGTCTAATAGTGCTTACAAGAGGTGAAGATCTAGAACTCTTCAATATTTTGAAAATGATTACATCCAACATGATAACATCTTGTAAAGTTTCTCCAAGTTTGAGGATCAGAGTATTTGGAGTACCTGTCATGGCTTGAGTTCCGATTGGGTTTTTTTGACACCCAGCAAGAAACAAGGTGCTGTTCAGAAAGAAAAATGTGCTCTGGTTTTCTAGTAAATCACATGCTAAATCACATTGGAGAAGTGCATCTCTAGTTTCCCATTATGAAGGAGCATTGAACTTTCCATAAGTGAATCTAGACATAGTAAAGTCTGAAATGTCTGGTCCCACAGTATTTTTGGGGTGGTCTTTTTTATGGAAAGAAGGGATGGATTCGGTCTCTAAAAGGCTTACTCACATTTTGGGGGTTGTCCACATTCTTTTGTGGATAGTTTATTAATTGGATCCTAACCACTGGAGAAATTAGCATTTTGATATGTACAATTGACAGTAATCATGTTCCTGAATGTATTTGTTTTATTCAGTATATTTATTCCATTTCTGTCCTTTCTGTCTTTCAACTGAGTATTCAGACTGGGTTGTTTCGTTTTCAAGCATGCAGTAGATAGAAAGAAACTTTCAGGATCTTTATTACAATTACACTTCTATGTGAACATTGTGCCAAATCTGCTTGGATTTGATTGGAATTTTAGCTTGAAGCTAAATAACTGTTGAAGTGAAGGAAACCTCAGGATTATAATGATGAAAACAATTATATACATCCTACTAAATGCTAAATTTAAAATATATTTTATTACCAAATTATGCCTTGTTTCCTTAAATATATTAATCCTCTCTATAGGCACTGTATACTAGAAAAGTAGAAATGTATTTCATCACGTGGACTTCTGGGATTTCCCCAGACTGATGAGTCTTTAACTCTGTAGCCTTTTTAGCTGTGACATTCTGCCAGTCACATGTCTAACGTGTCTCCATCTCACTCACAGATTAAAATGTCTACAGGATACCCTGCATGACATTAATTGTTGCATGTTGATGTAGAACTCATCTAGTCCAGAATGTGGCTGGCTTGTTTATGTGCAGGCCTTTTGACGTGAAATCTTTCCTCCACTGAGGTAATCCTGCAACTTGTCAACATGTGTTTCTCTTGTCATGTTTTCCTCCTCAAGCTAATACATCTTCTATTTTAGGAATAATGATGTGGCTACACGGTGTCAGGGTATAGAAAGTAACTGTATTAAATAGTTAATGATCGAGGATGGTGCTGTAGTCCAGGGACAAGAAAGGAAAAGGTTTGTGATTTCTTTCAGCTCAGTGCCCTGACCCTCAAGGGGCCTTGATTCCAGCTGCTACTGTTCCAGGCACAGCTGTGTTACAGACTTCATCTTTAATAATATTCTCATCCTAAAGAAATAGAGCATTAAAGAGTAATTTTACTCATAATTTACAAATAAGAGTTCTTTAAGTTCTTTAAGATCACAAATAGTAGCAGGTATTTCTTGGCACACAGTTTAGTAATCTATATAAATAAAAATGTAAATGTTCGTTTGTTCAAAATCTTAAATCTCCGAAAGTTCTTCACCGATTGCTTTGAAATTTTGACACAACGTTGCATTCGAATACGCGCGTGTTTTTATATACCTACTATTATATAGATGTCACACCTGTGACACAAACGTGTGCTTTCTCTTTTCTTTCTTTTCCATTTAACCAGACTGAGCCACAGCAACGCGTGGCCGGGTACAGCTAGTATAAAATATAACTCTCTGCCAGATTTCTTGTAAGTAGCTTCATCTTCAGTTAACAGATTTGTCTGCTGCTCCTTTTGACATTGCAGCTGAAAGAATGGTTGCTCACCTGCATCAATTTACCTTATTCTACACAAATGGTCACCTTTGATTAGATCTCCTATTAATTATTAACATAATTAAAGCACATTTAGTAAAGTACACAAGTACATTATGACAGCTATACATTCTCACTTAATATATCTGAATTGTTACATTGCTAAGCAGCCAACTTTTACCAAGACTATAGATACTTCTTTGTTTGACGAAATTCATTCGATTTAGGTCAATTCTTTGCATTATTTTTTGGGACATAAGCCAAACCACTTCATGCTCATAGAGGCAATCCCACAATTTATTTTTAGACACCTTTTTCAGCTTCATCTGTATTTGGTGAGTTGGAGGCCTTATTAAAGAACAAAAGTTATCTTGCTTAAATTGAAGTTACATTTAATTCAAAATAATGAAATACAGTTAACATATTTACTCCCATGTACTTAATTATTTCACTGTTCTTGCAACATAAAACTAGTTTTGCAACAACTTATATATGATTCTAGAGACTATTTGAAAGGTCGAACAGAGATGCAGCCACAGATACTCACATATGCAAAAGATTGTGACTATGTCACATCAACATTGGAGAATACAGTACTACAGATTGTAATAATCATTTGTTTTAAAAAAAACATTGCTTTTATTTGAGTATGCATACATAACAGTGACATATTTGAAATAAATAGTTATGAAAATGGAGCCTCAAAAGAAAATATTTCAGGAACTTCAACAGAAAAATGTGATTCTGTACTGCATATTAACACATCCCATTTTCAATTGCACATAGTTTAGAAGCCTAAGAAATATTGGTTCATAGAAAAGTAAAAACTAATAAATTACCTGAGTAAAATAAATCTTAAAAATGGCAGAATCTGGGAATGCATCAGACATTTTTTTTAATTGGAGTAGATGCATTTTAAAAAGGGATTCTCTATCAAAATGGATGAAGGGGTTCCAATAATTCACCAATTTCTAAAGTTATCTGAAAAATACTTCAGGGGATAAATAATTGGAAAGTATTTAATCTCCAGGGGGAACTGTGCTATAATATTATAAAAATCTGCTGCTGTTAAGGATTTATATTTCAGTTAGATCAATTATTTTAGAAGCTGCATCAAATTATGCTGTTAAAGTTGTTTCATCTACCACTAAAACATGAAAATCTGAGCTGCGTTTATTGTCCCTAGCAGTGATTTCAAAACCTGACCTAGGTAGGAAGGAAAACTGCACTAAGTACCTCATACAAGGCAGAAAAAGAAGGAATGAGATAAACCAAACTTTCTCTCTCTCTCTTTCTCTTTTTCAGTCTGCAGATATTTCATTATAGCTAAGATTGTGACAGCTATAGATAATTTGGGGCAGAGGCTGAATGCAGCACTGTCATTGCCTCTTTTTCATCTGAAGTGTAGGTTGAACTTGGTAAGTGCATAGAATTTTGCCATTTTCCACTGCCATTTAATTGATGGGTGGAAGGTCAACTACCTACTTAGCCGTTTCTAATCTTATTCCTGAAACATTTGGCCACAGAAAACTAGCATTACCTACCTAGTTCAGCCCAGACTTTTGACATAAAATATGGAAGTCAATTATCCAAACGTGAGGATTAAGCCTTCAGATGCCTTACAAAATTGCAAATCTGTACATGGGTACAGGGAACGAACTGTGAGGTTTCTAACTAAAAGTGAATAAAGTAAAGGGGATCCAGTCATTTTTCAGTTAACCAGCCTTGTATAGTCCAGTGTAGTACCTGCCTGGTGTCAAAGCCTTCTGCAGACAATTCAGACAATTCAGCATGCATTTCCCAGAGCTTCTCCTCCCAAAACGGTCTGCCATTACAACCATTCATTTAGTGATCATTCAAAAATTACAACAGAACGGAAAAAAGTGACTTATGGCCATTTTTCAAACTTATGACCATTGCAGCATCCCCATGGTCACATGATCAAAATTCAGATGCTTGATAATTAGTTCATATTTATGATGGTTGCAGTGTCCTGGAGTCATGTGATCCCCTTTTGTGACCTGACAAGCAATGTCAATGGGAAAGGCAGATTCACTTAACAATCTTGTTACTAACTTAATGGCAGTGATTCACATAACAAATGTCACAAGAAATGTTGTAAAATAGGGCAAAACCCACTTAGCAACAGAAATTTGGGGCTCAGTTGTAGATGTACGTCGAGGATTATCTGTTTGTCTGCGCGAGCAAGGCATTCCTGTTTCACTTTCAGGTGAAATTTGCTTGCATTAATTCATTTGGTGCATTTATGATCTGCGTTAGTACTGTTGGAAGGTTTGAAATTTACAAACATTACAAAGCCAGGCTTCAATTATTTACCAAACAATAACATAATAAAGTGAATAAAAGAGGAGCAATCAGCAGGATAAAAAGTAACTTAGCAAGGATCAATATATGGGTATCCCATCTTACTGCTAGGTCAGGTTCCTGACAGGACAAGTGGCCTTTCAACCAAATGATATTCCAAAGTAAGTGTTCCATTCTGTAGACAAGATGCAGTGAGGTTGTTTATCTAAACCCAGTAAGTAAGGCTTTGGACATTGCCAAGATGCCAAGGAAAGCTTCTTTAGCAGATTGTAAAGGATTTCTACGGTCATACAATCTATTTAGAGCTTTAGACAAAACATCCTCTGAATCCAGGCTGATTATCTGGATTTTTATAGTATTGTATTTATATCAATAGGTTTTGTACAGTTTTATTTTTTAATATTGTAAACTGCCCAGAGTTACCTTATAGTAAGATGGGTGGCTAATAAATTTTACAAAGAAAACAAAGAAATTCAGAAGCCAGAGCGGTTGCTGTAAAATAGGATATACCTGTTTCCATGAATCCTGGATAGGAAGAGATTAAATCCCCAAAACACCACTTCCTCCTCTTCGTCTATCTGTTTAAAATGCAGATAACCAGCAATTGACCTGAACATAAGACAATGCCAGATTACTTTTCATTGATTTTATGGAAAGTCAGACTATATAAACATGCCATCTTGGTTTTTCAGAGGTAAAGTAGAAAACTTTTAGGCTTCTACTGGGATAACTTTGGCATTTTCAGCCTATTTTTCTCTTTTTGAGGGTGATATATACTGGAAATATAACA
>NW_015388602.1:83704-85189 GCF_001527695.2 Protobothrops mucrosquamatus
TGTATCCTTTTTCAGACTATAAAAGAATTGCTGGGCAAAATAAAGAGGGACAATTTTTTTTAAAAAAAGGAATTAAGTAAGAATAACAGCTTGGGGAACAATCTTGTAAAGTCTGTCAGAACTCAGTGATACTATATTAGAAAAAGTTTATTTTTTGAAGAATCAGATTTCTGAGAGAACACAGGGGAAAAAACGTTCCCTTCACACTGACTCTCATTATCACAGGGCTGATCTCTCTCAGTGAAAAACATATTCAGTTGCTAGCATACATCCTCTTTTCCTGCTCTGTCTTCTCTAGTCTCACCTCTGTTGTGCCCTATTAAGTTGCTAAACCACATTTCTAAGTTTTTGTGCAACATTTCGCTGTCAAGCTCATCTGTCTAGTTCATCCCCTTCAGTTACATTCATGAAGTGTCTTATTAGCACCTGCAAAATGGAGAAGTACTATAGCTTTGCTGTTCTTTACTGTTCCAAAGCTGGCTCTCCCTTGCTGGTGAGGACAGATAACTATTTTAAAAAAGGAGGGGAATCATGGAAAAAGTAGTTTGTATTTTACTCTTCACCAGTTTGATAAAATATGATACCTTACGTGGAATTTTATATTGAGAACATGTGTAGGTTCCAGGCAATTTGAAGGAAGGAGATGAAAGATTTAGGGGAGAGTTCAAAGCTACTAAAACCTCAACAAATCATAGGAAATTCTCAGTAGTAACACTCACACAATCACATTCCACAGAACATGATTTTATTTTTTAAATTTTTTTATATTTATTAAACTTATATGCCACCCATCTCGCTGTCACGCAAGGATATGGGACATTTGAGTGAGGGACTAGGAAAAAAAGCCCTTTCCCAGTATAAACACATTGCACTGCATCTAAAGGACATCTTTGAGGGAAGAGAGGCATATTCTGCTCAGCAAACCAAAAACAAATAATTGAAAGCAAGCAATTATAGAACTGTACTGTCCCCCCAAAGTGGAAGAGGCGGTGACTCTTCTTGTTTCTTTTCTTTTTCTCTCCTGGAGTCACTTCTTCTCCCATTTTACAGGGGAAGGCAGAGGTGCAAATTTTTTTCAAGAGAGAGTTGCAAAACCCAGGAAGGATCTGAGCAAGCTCTGAAATCACAGCACCTTTCCCCTCTTTCTTGGCTAGAGTTAGACAATCAGACCAACAAGTTGTTTGCCAAAGAAATCAGAAAGAGGGTGTAAGTGCCATGTGGACGATAGGAGATCTTTAAAAGGTGTGGAGGTTTTGTGCTTGGTGGGTTGGGTGATGCTCCTTCAGGAAGAGTCCAACCTCAGACTTTGAAGCTCGCTGCATTTCTTTCTGAGCCTAATCACCCTCACATAGAGGTTATTTGGTTAAAACAATTATAATAAAAACACAGAAACCCCTTTGTGGTCTTGGAGGGGAAGAGGATAAAAATAGTTGGCTACTCTCTAATGTCAGAAGTGATGCATATGCGAACACTTGTCCTTGGGGG
>NW_015388602.1:85813-89818 GCF_001527695.2 Protobothrops mucrosquamatus
GAAGAGTCCAACCTCAGACTTTGAAGCTCGCTGCATTTCTTTCTGAGCCTAATCACCCTCACATAGAGGTTATTTGGTTAAAACAATTATAATAAAAACACAGAAACCCCTTTGTGGTCTTGGAGGGGAAGAGGATAAAAATAGTTGGCTACTCTCTAATGTCAGAAGTGATGCATATGCGAACACTTGTCCTTGGGGGTGAGTCAGCCTGCTTGTGCCTTGATTGAGAGGGCCAGATGGGGATTGAATGAGACCCTGTTGATGCTGTGGCTGTTGGACTGTCCCAGGGAGGGGCTAAAGAGTGGCAGAAACAGATCCCTTCAGTGAGAATGCCTTTACTTCACAGCCTGTCCCATGCATAGGGACTTTGCTAGTTGCTGGAAGTACATGTTTGGGTAGTTGATTATCTTGCACTGCGGTACACATTTTTTGATCTGCATATTTCCTGAGATTACTGAAATTATAGCAGAACCTACAGATTGGAATCAGTAGACGGTGTTAAATAATTGCAGAGTCATTTGTGACGCAAATGTTGACTTTGGTTGCTATGGCAGGAGTAATATTTCACTGGAAAGATTTCTCTATTCAAATCTGGCTAAGCAAAGCCCAGGACATGCTTTGCTTGATTGTCTGATTTTTAAGGTCAGAATCATTAGAGGATAATAATTCTGATAATTAATATATCCAGAGGATATATTAAGAGGCTTTGGAAGAAACCTGATTTCTTCGTATATGTCAATAATTGTATAGATATTTCTTTTCTTGTTTCTTGTATATGAAATTGACAAATAAAATATTGTGCAAATAAAGATAGTAGCTGGTTTTTATCACTCCATAATTATGTATTTCTTACGATTTGCATGCTGTAGAAATAGCATACATAGAACTCAATTGATTATATCATTATACATTATGTAGCATTAATAATTATTTTAATTATTAATTTATTAATTCATTAAAAAGCATTGCATTTACAGTTGGTGTCAATTGCTTCCAGCTTTTGATGATGCAACAGTCATCAGTATGCCAGAATTGTTTATCATTAATTCTTTGAGTTCTTGTAAGTTTATGCTTGCATCATGAGTGATGGTATCTAACCACCTTGTCATCTATCCACTTCTGTTGAATGCCTTCAAATTCTCCCAGTATCAGGGACTTCTCCAGTGACTTCTTCCTTTGCATTAGATGTCCAAAATATCTTTAACTTCATAATTAGTGGTTCCAAGAAGAAGTCTAGTTTTACAGGTAGTCCTTGACTTAACGACCACAATTGACTCCAACATTTCTGTTGTTAAGTGAGTTTTGCCCCATTTTACGACCTTCCTTGCCACTGTTCTTAAGTGAATCACTACAGTTGATAAGCCTGTAACCTGGTTATTAAGTGAATCTGGCTTCCCCATTGACTTTGCTTGTCGGAAGGTTGCAAAAGGTTATCACATGACCTTGGGGCACAGCAACAGTTGTAAGTATGCACCAGTTGCCAAGCATCTGAATTTTGATCACATAATTATGGGGATGCTGCAAAGGTCATAACTGTGAAAAACAGTTATCAGTCACTTTTTTCAGTGCTGTTGTAACTTTGAATGGTCACTAAATGAACTGTTGTAAGTCAAGGACAACTTGTATTTCATCCAGAATTCCATTGATTGTTCTTCTGGTGGTCCAAGGTATTCTCAACAACTTTATCCAACACCATAATTCAGAGGTATCTATTTTTATTTCTCCATCCTTTCACATGGGCCACCTTTCACAGGCACATGTTTTAGCTAGGAATACTATGGTTTTGACAGCAAGTACAATATCAGTATGATATTTCTGCACTTTAATATTACTTATCTGTGTAATTTTAGTTTTCTTTAATATTGAGTAGCAGATCAGATTTGGGGTTCAATACAAGGTTTTCCTTGTTTCCAGATATCAAAATGGTATCATCAGATCATCAGCATATGATCTTTGTTACTGATTTTCCAGTTCCTATTTATTCTAGTCCAGCATTTTCATTACATATTCTGTATATAAATTAGTTAAATAAGATGATATAAACAACCTTTTCCAATTTAGGACCCTTTAGTTACAGACAGATAGTACAGATGTCAGCCAGCTCCTTTATGGGGAGACTAGAACTCATGGTCTTTCAGCTTCTAGCTTGATGCCTTAACTACTACAGCAAGCTGACTCTCTGAGTTTTATTTTATGGGACTTATAAAAACTATACTTATTTTATTTATCTCACCTTCATTATTTTTATGCATAACTCAAGGCAGTGAACATACCTAATATACATACATACACACACACACACACACACACACACACACACTCCTTCTTCCTCCTGTTTTCCCCATAACAACCCTGTAAAGTTGGGCTGAGAGAGAGTGGCTGGCCCAAAGACATCCTAGCCAGCTTCTTCCTGTTCCTTTAAACATTCCCTAATACTCAGACAAAAGTGGCTAGTTCACAATCTAAGATGGGTAGTTTGTGACTCTGTTTTGAGTTGAATGGCCCTAACGGAAGTCTGGTAAGAAGAGGGAGAGAACAATCTTCACTGTAGAAGCTTTTTGAAGAAATTGAAGCAGAACAGACTATGCTTGGGTGGTGCTGCCTGTTTGTTTTCAGAGGCAATAGCAATAGCACCTAGGACACAAATTTCAAATGATCAGCTCACACAGGTTTAAAGCAGGCTCCTCCAGTTGGCCACACTGTCAGGATTCTCTGGGGACCATGATCTCAACACATCCAGAAATGGAGTTTCTTCCCCCCCCTGACTCATTCATTTGAATTTGAAACATAGATCCTTTTCATTACTTTTGGATTTTGTTTGCTCCATGTAAATTAGATCCTATCATTCAGTTCTTTGTACCCATGTTGAAAAAGAGACGACCAAGTCCACTGCCTATGAAGCAGCACCTTTTTATCTCACATCCAGAAAAGGGACACTGTCTGTGCATTTTAAAACCATGATAATCTACCACTTCCTTTTCACTATAAGCCCCTACTATAGTAAAAAGGAATAACTCTTTTTATTCCAAAGGACCATTCATAGTTTGTCCAGGGTTATCCATTTGTGCAGGCTTTTGTCTTACTGTTGTTGTTTTTTCAAAGGATCCTCACAGTGCTGAATCCTACTTGCACTCTCAGATCTCAATCTTGCTGTTTTGATTTTTTTTTTGTCTTTTTGTCAATCTAGAGCTACAGCAGCCCCTTTCTCCCTGTCTCTGCATCCCATCTTTGAATTTAATGCATAACATGGCTCTCTTCCCAGATCTTTTGTGCCTCTTATTAAGTAAGCCGAGTCGCAGCCAGATGGTGATTCCCTCTATGTGCACTGCCTGTCAATCAATATCCTGCACGGCCCTTTGTTTACCATTCTTCTGCCAGCCTCCATCCATGTGGGCCAGCCTCATTCAAGCCAGTAGGAATTAATTAGAGAAAACGGGTGGGGGGGACCCTAGTGATATGACACTGCAGGTTTTATAATGAAGCATACTCTGTTGCCAGTGTTCGCTGCTGGGATGGTGTTTTTGTGAGTTTTTTTGAGTTATAAAGCAACCTGAAAGAACCAGACTTCAGCTTTTAACATTAGACACAATTCGCTATACCAAGTCAGCCCTGGGCTTGAGGAAATGGGTTTTACAGATTTAATCTAGATCAGGATCGGCAACATTGACTGTGGAAGAGCCAACTCACCTTGTTGACTGAGCAATTTTTCTTCCTGGGATCCAGAGTTTTGGTGCTACACCAGTGAAGGAGGGTTAAAGCAGTCCCACCTTCCCCTTAATTGGAGAGTTTATTTTATTATTTTTTTTAAAAACTGAAAACAAGCATCTGCATGGGTGTGTCCAGGAAAAGTATCAAGCTAGAAAGACAGAAAAGATGTGGAAAAGATTAACTCCAACCCAAAGGAAAGCACCTCAGCAGTAGTCTTTACATCAGGGTGTCCAACCTTAGCAACTTTAAGTCCTGTGGTCTTCAACTCCCAGAATGGCTGGCTAGGGAATTCTGGGA
>NW_015388603.1:0-8881 GCF_001527695.2 Protobothrops mucrosquamatus
GGCCTGTAATGTATTTCTGCAGTAGTTGTCCCTCTCCCCTATCTAGGCTGCGTAAAGTAGGGGAGCGTTTGTCAACTTTTAAGACCGGAGGACTTCAACTCCCAGAATTCCCCAGCCAGCCAGCAAGGCTGGCTGGCTGGGGAATTCTGGGAGTTGAAGTCCTCCGGTCTTAAAAGTTGCTGAGGCTGAGAAGACCCCAGGTGTGAAGGGGACTTAAGGCAGGCAGGAGACAAAGATTCAGCATCTCTCCTGTTGCCCTTCAGGTCTTCTCACCTGGGGCCGGCCCAGGTGGGCCTGAGCTGCAGGTGGGACCTGTCAGATCCAATTGTGGGCAGAGGGGGGGGGTGTCAGGGTTCCCTTGCCCGAAATGTACGCCTGCCCCCTCCCCAGAATGAAGTCAGGAGGAATCTGCAAGGGAGGCTTTTGAATCTGCTTTGCGGCTCAGCTCCAGGGTTTGAAAAAGAAAGCGGTAAACGCTGTTTAAGGCTTTTGTCTCCGAGGGACAAAAAATAGTTCGGCTGGTTTGGTTTGGTGAATGGGAAGATAATTCTCCTTTTCAAGTCCCCCCCTCCTCGCTCTCTTTCTCTTTCTTTCATTCTTTCTTTCTTTTCCTGTTTCTCTCTTTCTCGTTCTCTTTCTGTTTTTCTCTATCTTTCCCTCCTCTCTTTCTCTCTCTCTCCCTCTCCCTCTTTCAGTCCTCTCTCTCTTTCTCTTTCATTCTTTCTTTCTCTCTTTCGTTCTTTTTCTTTCTCTTGCTCTCTCTTTCTCTTTTTCTCTTTCCTTTCTTTCTCTTTTTCTCTGTCTTTCTCTCTCCTCTCTTTCATTCCTTTTCTCTCTTTCTCCTCTCCCTCTTTCTCTCTCTCCCTCTCTCTCCTCTCTCTCTGTCTTTCTCTGTCTTTCTCTCCCTCTCTTTCTCTTTCATTCCTTTTCTCTCTTTCTCTTTCTCCTCTCTCTCCTCTCTCTTTCTGTCTCTCTGTCTCTCTCTGTCTTACTCTATCTTTCTCTCCCTCTCTTTCTCTCTCCTCTTTCTCTTTCATTCCTTTTCTTTCTTCTCTCTCTCTTTCTCTCTCCTCTCTCTATCTTTCTCTCCTTTTCTCTTTCATTCCTTTTCTCTTTCTCCCCTCTCTCCTCTCTCTCTTCTCTCTCTGTCTCTGTCTTACTCTATCTTTCTCTCCCTCTCGTTCTCTCTCCTCTTTCTCTTTCATTCCTTTTCTCTTTCTCTCTTCCCTCTGTCTTTCTCTTTCATTCATTTTCTCTCTCTCTTTCTCTCTCCTCTCTCTCTTTCTCTCTTTCATTCTTTCTCTCTCCCTCTTTCTCTCTCTCTCTTTCTCTCTTTCTGTCTCTCCTCTCTCTTTCTGTCTCTTTCTCTCTCTCTCTTTCTGTCTTTCCCTCTCTGATGGATGGGGCTTTGGCTGTAAATATCACCAACTGCTCGCTCGTTCTCAGAAGCTGTTGAACGCTGCTGGTGTGTGTCTGTGTATCATATAAACTTTTACTGCATTACAGTTTCAAGTGCCTTGCAAAAAGTTGGCGGGCTCTTTGGCATGCCCAAAACTTTGCTCAAAAAAAAAAGAGGGGGGGGAAAGGTCTGTTTTGCATGCGGGTGTTCCCAACGAGGACCTGAATGCCCTTTATCCTTCTGGATGGGGCGGGTGAGAACTGCAAGGAGGACCAGGGGGAAATGAAAGGGGGAGAGCATCTGGATGAATGTCGCTGCTTAGCCTCAGCTAAGGCCTGGAGGTCTGTCTGGATCCGTCTCTGCCCCACAACAGGATAACAACAGGCTAACAGAATAACAGAAGAGTTGGAAGGGACCTTGGAGGTCATCTAGTCCAACCCCCTGCTTAGGCAGGAAACCCTACACCATTTCGGACAAATGGCTGTCCAGTCTCTTCTTAAAAACTTCCAGTGTTGGAGCATTCACCGCTTCTGGAGGCAGGTAGTTCCACTGGTTAATTGTTCTAACTGTCAGGAAGTTTCTCCTTAGTTCTAGGTTGCTTCTCTCCTTGATCAGTTTCCATCCGTTGCTTCTTGTCCTGCCTTCAGGCGCTTTGGAGAATAGCTTGACTCCCTCTTCTTTGGGGCAGCCCCTGAGATATTGAAATACCCCTCGTCCTTCTCTTCATTAGACTAGACCAGTGGTGGCAAATCTATGGCACGGGTGCCAGAGGCGGCACTCAGAGCCCTCTCTGTGGGCACGTGCGCCGTCGCTCCAGTCCTAGGCCTTCAGCTGGGTTTTATAAAACCTTTTCACTTTAGGCCTCCATCACTGTGTACAAAAAAAAAATAATCAATCAGTCGATTTCAACTTATTGCGGGGGAAAAAAAGATCTCGTGAAGTTGGAATTCATTGATTGAACTTTTTAGTCCCACCCGGTGTGCTGTTACCACCACAGCCACGCCCACCCAATGGGCCACGCCCACCCGGCACCCGACGATGCATAAGTGGGTTTTGGGTTGCAGTTTGGCCACTCAGTCTCTAAAAGGTTCGCCATCACTGGACTAGGCATCCCCAATTCCAGCAATTGTTCCTTATATGTTTTAGCCTCCAGTCCCCTGATCATCTTTGTGGCTCTTCTCTGCACTCTTTCTAGAGTCTCAGCATCTTTTTTACATCATGGTGGTGACCAAAACTGGATACCGTATTCCAAGTGTGGCCTTACCAAGGCGTTGTATAGCGGTATTAACACTTCACGTGGTCTTGAGTCTATCCCTCTGTTCATGCAGCCAAGCATTTTACCAGTTTGAAGCAGGATTCTGGAAGAGGCCAGAGAGGAACCAGACAGGCAGGCGGTTCTTTGGGCAGTTACCAGCTTGGAAATCAACCAACCCATAATTGTGGTTTGTCTTGCAAATGTTTGACTTGGGCCCAGCGGCTCCAACCCACTGGGCCAGCAGCAGGGGATTGAGGGAGTTGTAGTCCAAAACCCAGCCCTGTCATTAAGGTTCGGAGTAGGGCCAGTGGTCCCCAATTTGGGTCTGAGCCTGGTGCCGAAGCCGATGAGGAACACCAGAAATGAGGCGCAGGTGTTGTTTCCTTTTATTGAAGCGCTCCAGCAAAAGGGGTCCCGGCCAGCAGAATGCCAGGACCCAGAACAAAGGACTAAGAAAGCTTTATACAATTTCACTAAAGTGGACGGCGGGACAAGGCGGGATATACAGTAGTGGCCAAAACTGTGGAAACCTTTTGGGAAAAGTGTTCAAAAAATGCCACCTTTGGTTAAGTTTCCACCCATTTTTCTTCTAATTTCTTTATAAACTGTAGCCTTGTTCACCTACTAATACTATTTTACATCTCTTCCTGGGCGACCAGTCAACTCTTTGCACCGTGACTTTAATTTTATTACGTTTTGCAAGCTCACTCAATGAAAGAACACACACACAAAAAAAACAGCCAACTTGATAGCCATCACACAACACCCTGACAAACATCCTCCTCTCAGCTTCAATACATGAAATTAATAACTGGATCCTATTGTGATCTGATTGGCTCATGGCCAAAACAAGATGACCCCTGATTGGCTCTCTAAACACTCCTGCTCATTGGCTACCATCAGACGAAGGAAAGCTACCTGAGATCAACCTAAGCAAGTTGTGCTTCCTTTTTCTGGTTATTTGGCTATCACTTTTTGTAGAATACAGTACAGATAATAAACAACAAACTTTGTTGCAGTACAATCTTGATTAAATTATCTTTCCATTGATATATAATTTTATGGTACTACTTCCCCCCAAAAAAAGTGGTGTTATTAGCCATCAAACCTCAAAAATACACTTTTCCCAAAAGGTTTCCATAATTTTGGCCACTAGTATAAGAAATATCATCTAATCAACATTTTAGTAACCATCTAACCATTTGTTCTGTTGGTTTCTAGCCGTCCCTATTCCCAAGCCTTGGCTAATGAACCTAATACACATCCTATTGGCTCCAGACCATCCCTGTTCCTAACGTCTAGCTGAGCTATGCAGAATATCTAACTCTTTGTTACTGTTGTCAGTTCTCTAACTACAAGTGTTTGCACGTGCATATTCTCTGTGAGTAAATAAACACTCTTTGTTCTTTCCATACAGACTCCACAAATACAGGATTCCCAGTTTTCTTTCAAGTGATAGCAGTGTTCCAGTATCTCAGGGGCTTCCCCAAAGAAGAGGGAGTCAAGCTCTTCTCCAAAGTGCCTGAAGGCAGGACAAGAAGCAACAGATGGAAACTGATCAAGGAGAGAAGCAACCTAGAACTAAGGAGAAACTTCCTGACAGTGAGAACAATTAACCAGTGGAACAACCTGCCTCCAGAAGCTGTAAATGCTCCAACTCTGGAAGTTTTTAAGAAGAAACTGGACAGCCATTTGTCCGAAATGGTATAGGGCAGGGGTAGGCAACCTTGGCCCCTTCATGACTGGTGGACTTCAACTCCCAGAATTCCTGAGCCAGCCTGGCTCAGCTTGGAAACCTCTCCCTTTCCCCTCAGCATGGCTGACTCAGGAATTCTGGGAGTTGAAGTCCACGAGTCATAAAAGAGCCAAGGTGGCCTACCCCTGGTATAGGGTCTCCTGCCTGAGCAGGGGGTTGGACTAGAAGACCTCCCAGGTCCCTTCCAACTCGTGTTATTCTGTATTCTATATTCTAAGGGTATGCCATAGCCCATCAGCCCTCTCCTCTCCAGAGTCATGAGAAGGTTGGCACATGGGCCCGGCCACTGCAGGCGGATGGGCCTGGCTGTGAATTAGCTGTCAAAGGAACACAGTGCCAAGGAAGCCAGATGGAGCCTATTATGCAAATGAGGGGAAAATGGGCTGCCCTCCTGGTTTTGCATAATTCTGCCTTTCCCCCTTGTGCACAAACAGCGACGTCCTCTTCCTTTTGTGGGGGAATCTCACATGAATTACCCTTGGCTTCTGAATGTTATTTGCAGAGCTGCGGATGCTGCGTCAAAGAGGTTTGCGAGGCAATGACATTAAATCTCACAGACTGACAGAGTTGGAAGGGACCTTGGAGGTCTTCTAGTCCAGCCCCCTGCTCAAGTGGGAGACCCTAGACCATTTCAGACAGGTGGCTGTCCAGTCTCTTCTTAAAAGCCTCCAGTGATGGAGCACCCACAACGTCTGGTGGCAAGCTGTTCCACTGGGATAATAATAATAATAATAATAATAATAATAATAATAATAATAATAATAATAATAATAATAATAATAATAATAATAATAAAGTTGGAAGGGACCTTGGAGGTCATCTAATCCAACCCCCTGCCCAGGCAGGAACCCTACACCGTTTCAGACAAACGGCTGTCCACTCTCTTCTTAAAAACTTCCAGTGTTGGAGCATTCACCGCTTCTGGAGGCAGGCTGTTCCACTGGTTAATTGTTCTAACTGTCAGGAAGTTTCTCCTTACTTCCAGGTTGCTTCTCTCCTTGATCAGTTTCCATCCGTTGCTTCTTGTTCTGCCTTCAGGTGCCTTGGAGAATAGCTTGACTCCCTCTTCTTTGGGGCAGCCCCTCAATCCTGGAACTCTGCTATCATGTCACCCCTAATCCTCCTTTTCATTAAACTAGACCAGGGGTAGGCAACCTTGGCTCTTTTATGACTCATGGACTTCAACTCCCAGAATTCCTGAGCCAGCATGGGGGAACTATGGCCCCTTCATGACTTGTGGACTTCAACTCCCAGAATTGCTGAGCCAGCCTGGCTCAGCTTGGAAACTCTCCCTTTCCCCTCCGCATGGCTGGCTCAGGAATTCTGGGAGTTGAAGTCCACGAGTCATAAAAGAGCCAAGGTGGCCTACCCCTGAACTAGACAGACCCAATTCCCGCAACTGTTCATCACTATCTTTTAGCCTTCAGCTCCCTGATCCCCTTTGTCGCTCTTCTCTGCCCTCTTTTCAGAGTCTCAACGTCTTTTCTGTAATGTGGTGACCAAAACTGGATGCAGGTATTTCCAAGTGTGCGTTTCCTGATCTTTCTTGAGATGCATCACTGCAAGAGAAGTCTCATGATGTTGGCCAGGCCCAGGGGTGGCAACTGGCTGAGCCTTCCGATGGGGTCTCCAAGGCTGTGGGGTCTTGAAATTGGTTCTCCCCAGCTTTGAGACGGAGACTTTCTTCCTATAGGGCATATTTGAGTAATAGAATGAGAGAGCTGAAAGCGACCCTGGAGGTCATTCTAGTCCAGGGCTTTTCAACCAGTGGTACGGGTACCACCTGTGGTACATTGGCACCTGGCAGGTGGTACGCGACCATCCTAGAAAAGGGGTAGCGGGGGAGGGGAATGAGCTGGACCGGTGGCAGCACCGCACAAGCCTGAGCGAGAGACGGCTGGAGCTGCAGGGCTGTCAGGGCTCAGCGGAAGCGCCAGGATCAGTGCCACTTTCCAACTGATCGGCGCTTCTTCGGGGCTGTCAGGGCTCAGCAGAAGCGCCAGGATCAGTGCCAGGATCCAGCTGGAGCTCGGAGCTGATCCTGGTGCTTCTGCTGAGCCCAGAAGAAGCGCCGATCAGCTGGAATGTTGCAGCCTCTCCAGGGTCTTGTGATTTACATTCAGATGCTTGGCCACTGATTCATATTTATGACGGTCACAGTGTCCCAGGGTCATGGGAAGTGACCAAAACCTGCTGCAACCACCCAGCAGACGGGGGGGGGAATAAAAACCAAACACCCCCCCCACCCCACCTCCGCTGCCAATCCCCAACAGAAATGCTCACAACAATGAAAACCTTGGACAGGAGGAAGAGCGCCACCGGGTGGGCAGGCAGGTGTCTTGCTCGGCTGTGGCTTGGGGGGCACTTTTTTCAGTGCCATTGTAACTTCGAGCAGTCACTAAGCGAACTGTTATAAGTCAAGGACTACCTGTACTTCATCACTTTTTTCCTTTTTTGGGGGGGGGTCATCAAGTTTTTGTCACCTTGCTAGGCGACTGGTGGTACTCGGATGTTGCCGTATCCTAAAAGTGGCACAATGGGTGAAAAGGTTGAAAAGCCCTGGTCTAGTCTACCTCTCTGCTCAAGGAATAGAATAGAATAGAATAGAATAGAGAAGAGGAAGAGAATAGAATAGAATAGACTAAAGAATAAAATAGGATAAAGAATAAAATAGAATAAAGAATAGAATAGAATAGAGAAGAGGAAGAGAGAATAGAATAGAATAGAATAAAGAATAGAATAGAATAGAATAGAATAGAATAGAATAGAATAGAACTGGAAGGGACCTTGGAAGTCATCTAGTCCAGCCCCCTGCTCGAGCAGGAGAACCTATACCATCTTAGACAAGTGACTGTCTAGCCTCTTCTTAAAAATCTCCAGTGATGAAGCACCCACGGCTTCTGGTGGTGAGCTGTTCCACTGGTTAATTGTCCTCACTGTCAGGAAGTTTCTCCTTAATTCCAGGTTGCTTCTCTCTTTGATCAGTTTCCAACCATTGTTTCTTATCCTGCCTTCAGGCGCTTTGGAGAATAATGTGACCCCCCTCTTCTTTGTGGCAGGCCTTCAAATACTGGAACGCTGCTATCCTGTCTCCCCTACTTCTTCTTTTCTCTAGACTAGCTAAATCTAATTCCTGCAGCCGTTCTTCGTAGGTTTTAGCCTCCAGGCCTTACAATCGTCTTAGTTGCTCTTCTGTGCACTTTTTCCAAAGTCTCAACATCTTTTTTGTGATATGGTGACCAAAATAGGTTGCAGTATTCCAGGGTTTTTATAAAGCAGTACTAAGACCTCGTGTGATCTTGATTCTATGCCTCTGTTTGTATAACCCAGGATTGTGTTAGCTTTTTTTGGCGGCTGCTGCACACGCCTGGCTCAGGGTCAAGGGATCTAAATAAAGTACATTATTTGGAAAAGGATCCCAGTGTGAATGGTTTCTTCTGCTTCCTTCCCAGGAAATCCTTCAACGCCTGGATTGCTCACCCCGCTCACTCGTTCGTCTCCCCAAAAGTGCAATTCTGCACATCGACCCAGGTAAGAAAAGGGCCCTGGGACGTGGGGAGCGGCTACAAGGGGAACCTAAGAGGGCGATGCGGACTGGAGGGGGCTGGAAAACCCCGGGCTGATTTGGAGACAGGGATGAGGAAGGGGTTTGGGGTCATTTTGGGGGTTGACACTCCCCCCAAGAGATGATGATGATGATGATGATGATGATGATGATGATGATGATGATGATGATGATGTGTAAGCTTGGTTGTTAACAGACATCCAGCCTTTCTGATCTCTCGCACACCTATTTGGCTTTTTGGCTTATCAATGGAAACTGGGAGGAAAGTTGTACCTCTGACAGTAGCAGTTTTCTAGGCCTGAAAAAAAGAAATTCTCCTTCTTTCTCTACCCTTTTATCTCTCTCTCCTCTCTCTCTCTCTCATCTATCTATCTATCATCTCTCTCTCTCTCTTCTTTCTCCTCTCTCTCCTATCTATCTATCTATCTATCTATCTATCTATCTATCTATCTATCTATCTATCTATCTATCTATCTATCTATCTATCTATCTATCTATCTATCTATCATCTCTCTCTCCTGTCTGTCTCTGTCTCTCTCTGTCTGTCTGTCTGTCTATCTATCTATCTATCTATCTATCTATCTATCTATCTATCTATCTATCTATCTATCTATCTATCTATCTATCTATCTATCTACCTACCTACCTACCTACCTACCTACCTACCTACCTATCTATCTCATCTCTTTATCATTTATCCATCCATCATCCATCTATCCAATCTTCCTATCTATCTGTCTGTCTCTATCTATCTATCTCATCTCTCTATCATTCATTTATCCATCCATCCATCCATCCATCCATCCATCCATCCATCCATCCATTTTTCCATCCATCCATCCATCCATCCATCCATCCATCCATCCATCCATCCATCCATCCATCCATCCATCCATCCATCCATCC
>NW_015388603.1:9627-19072 GCF_001527695.2 Protobothrops mucrosquamatus
TCTATCTATCTATCTATCTATCTATCTATCTATCATCTCTCTCTCCTGTCTGTCTCTGTCTCTGTCTGTCCGTCCGTCTATCTATCATCTATCCATCCATCCATCCATCCATCCATCCATCCATCCATCCATCCATCCATCCATCCATCCATCCATCCATCCATCTATCTATCTATCTATCTATCTATCTATCTATCTATCTATCTATCTATCATTTCTCTCTCTCTCTCCCATGTCTGTCTTTATCTGTTTGTCTCTCTCTCTCCAATCATCTACCTTGTCTGTCTGTCTGTCTCTCTCTCTCTCTCTAATCCGTCATCATTTATTTATCAAATTTAGAAACCGCCCGCCTCCCTCACAGTGTACTAATGTTGAAAACATAAAAACTGAATATAAAAGTTTAAAACAGAGGCAAGGAGAGTAAAATTCAACCTTAAACGTCGGGCAGCCTGCCTGTGACCGTGATAGGAAAGCGGGCACCCGGTTGGGGAAGGCAGTGGGGGTGTGTGTGGGGGTGTGTGTGTGGGGGAGTCCCACCCCTCTCCCGTCTCTTCCTTGCCAGAGGCAACAATTGCCATTCCAAATTAAAATGGAATCACGGAAGGAGCTAATTCAAACAAGCAGGGACAAAGGAATTTCATTTATGCATGAAGAGGAACCCAGAAAGAGCTGCCAGGACATTGTTTGGGGGAAACTGAGGGGTGGGGGAGCAGCAGGCAAGTGCTGTGAGGCTCAAAACATTTGGGGGGGGGGGAACAGGGATGGGCTCCTTTGCAGCCATACTGATCTAAAGCAGGGACGTTTTATACCTCATGGTGGACATGCGATAAAGCAAAGAAATAATGGAGTAGGATTCACATCTTAATACAGAAGATTCTCAAAGTGAATATAAAGATAAAAACTTTTCTTTTGGGTCTAATGGGAAAAAACTTGGACATTTAGGCAAGAAAAAACAAATGTACAGGTATAGTATATATAGGGGATACCTTGCTCAGTAGTAGTAATTGTGAGAGTAACTGTGAGAATAGAATAGAATAGAATAAAAAATAGAATAGAATAAAGAATAGAATAGAATAGAGAAGAGGAAGAGAGAATAGAATAGAATAAAGAATAGAATAGAATAGAATAGAACAGAGAAGAGGAAGAGAGAATAGAATAGAATAGAATAAAGNTATATAGGGGATACCTTGCTCAGTAGTAGTAATTGTGAGAGTAACTGTGAGAATAGAATAGAATAGAATAAAAAATAGAATAGAATAAAGAATAGAATAGAATAGAGAAGAGGAAGAGAGAATAGAATAGAATAAAGAATAGAATAGAATAGAATAGAACAGAGAAGAGGAAGAGAGAATAGAATAGAATAGAATAAAGAATAGAATAGAATAAAGAATAAAGAATAGAATAGAATAGAATAGAATAGAATAGAGAAAAGAATAGAATAGAATAAAGAATAGAATAGAATAAATAATAGAATAGAATAGAGAAGAGGAAGAGAGAATAGAATAGAATAGAATAAAGAATAGAATAGAATAGAATAGAGAAGAGGAAGAGAATAGAATAGAATAAAGAATAGAATAGAATAAAGAATAGAATAGAATAGAATAGAATAGAAAAGAGGAAGAGAATAGAATAAATAAAGAATAGAATAGAATAAAGAATAGAATAGAATAGAGAAGAGGAAGAGAGAATAGAATAGAATAAAGAATAGAATAGAATAGAATAGAACAGAGAAGAGGAAGAGAGAATAGAATAGAATAGAATAAAGAATAGAATAGAATAAAGAATAGAATAGAATAGAATAAAGAATAGAATAGAATAGAGAAAAGAATAGAATAGAATAGAGAAAAGAATAGAATAGAATAAATAATAGAATAGAATAGAGAAGAGGAAGAGAGAATAGAATAGAATAGAATAGAATAAAGAATAGAATAGAATAGAATAGAAAAGAGGAAGAGAATAGAATAGAATAAAGAATAGAATAGAATAGAATAGAATAGAATAGAATAGAATAGAATAGAGTCCAGCCCCCTGTACAAGCAGGAGAACCTACAATATATCATTTAAGACATCCATTGTTTCTCATCCTGCTCTCTGGTGCTTTGGAGAATAATTTGACCCCCTCTTCTTTGTGGCAGCCCCTCAAATACTGGAATTCTGCTATCATGTCTCCCCTAGTCCTTCTTTTCTTTAGACCAGCCAAACCTGCAGCTGTTCTTCGTATGTTTTAGTCTCCGGGCCTTTGATCCTCTTAGTTGCTCTTCTCTGCACTTTTTCCAAAGTCTCAACATCTTTTTTTGTAACCTGGTGACCAAAACTGGACAGGGAATTCCAGGTGTGGCCTTACTAACGTTTTATAAAGTGGTCCTAATACTTCTGCTCTTGCACACACATCCTTCAAGACAGTCGCCCTCAGGAAGAGGGTGGGCTCTCCAACCTCCCGCCAGCCCAGTTCAAACTGTACTGGTTTCCTAGCCCAGCCCAGTGTCTGTTTTCCAATGGGAGGCCAAGCAGAGATTTTGAGATCGTGAGAAAATAAATGGCACTCTATAGTCTGTGGTAGACTGCCACTAATAATAATAATAAAGTTGGAAGGGACCTTGGAGGTCATCTAGTCCAACCCCCTGCTCAGGCAGGAAACCCTACACCATTTCAGACAAATGGCTGTCCAGTCTCTTCTTAAAAACCTCCAGTGTTGGAGCATTCACAACTTCTGAAGGCAGGTAGTTCCACTGGTTAATTGTTCTAACTGTCAGGAAGTTTCTCCTTAGTTCTAGGTTGCTTCTCTCCTTGGTTAGTTTCCATCCGTTGCTTCTTGTCCTGCCTTCAGGCGCTTTGGAGAATAGCTTGACTCCCTCTTCTTTGGGGCAGCCCCTGAGATATTGGAACACTGCTATCCTGTCCCCCCTCGTCCTTCTCTTCATTAAACTAGAACATTCCCAATTCCAGCAACTGTTCCTTATATGTTTTAGCCTCCAGTCCCCTAATCATCTTTGTTGCTCTTCTCTGTACTCTTTCTAAAGTCTCAACATCTTTTTTACATCGCGGTGACCAAAGCTGGATGCAGTATTCCAAGTGTGGCCTTACCAAGGCCTTGTAAAGTGGTATTAACACTTCACATGATCTTGATTCTATCCCTGTTAATGCAGCCCAGCACTGTGTTGGCCTTTTTGGTAGCTGCAGCACACGGCTGGCTCATATTTAGGTGATTGTCCACTAGGACTCCGAGGTCCCTCTCACAGTTACTACTATTGAGCAAGGTACCCCCTACACTATACCTGTACATTTGGTTTTTCTTGCCTAAATGTAGAACCTCACTTTTTTCACCATGGAATTTCATTCTGTTAGGTAATCATGAATGTTCTAGGCACCTTAGGGTGATGGAATGGCCTTTCTTTCGTGGCTTAGGGAAAAAAAATCAGCCTGTGTTTGTATAATGGGCACGTGTCTTTGAGCCATGTCTGTGGAGATTCCCCGTCATCCAGGCCGTGGTTGTCCCCAAAGGTGTTTTTTTTTTCAGGAGGCAACTGGACTTTCTTGTTTTTCTTTGAAGACGTTTCACTTCTCATCCCAGAAGCTTCTTCAGCTCTGACTGGATGGTGGGGAAGGGAAAGATTTATACTCCTTGTAGACAGCTGGTCATTTGCATTCTTTCGGAGAGTCGTTGAGGCCACCTGGAGGTTTATCTGTGTCCTCAGGGTCACCTGAGGGGTGTAAATGGGGGTGGAGCCTTCTGGGAACTGCCAAAAGGACCGTGTTGTGGACTGGAGATGGATGATGTCTCGTATCCTTCCCCCACTGTTGAGAGAGGGCTGTTCAGGTTTGACCTAGACGCCTCTTTGCCCCCTCTTTCAAACCTGCGGTCCTCTCTGTCCACATTTTGGGGTCAAAGAGGCCATCAAGGTCAAAACTCAACAGCCCTCTCTCAACAGAGGAGGAACGATACGAGACATCATCCATCTCCAGTTGTACAACACAGTCCTTTCGGCAGTTCCCAGAAGGCTCCATAGACATGTGCACCCCTCAGGTGACCCTGAGGACACAGGTAAGCCTCCAAGTGGCCTCAACGACCCTCTAAAAGCATGCAAATGACCAGCTGTCTGCAAGGAGTATAAATCCTTCCCTTCCCTACCATCCAATCAGAGCGGAAGAAGCTTCTGGGATGAGAAGCGAAACGTCTTCAAAGATAAAACAAGAAAGTCCAGTTGCCTCCATTAAAAAAAGCCCCTTTGGGATGTCTTTGAGTCGGTTTTTGAACCCTGGGTATTGCCTGTAGTTTCCTTGGCCAGGTTTTATCAGAAGTGGTTTGCCATTGCCTCCTTCCTAGGGCTGAGACAGAGTGGTCGGCCCAAGATCCCCCGGCTGGCTTTATGCCTGAGGCAGGACTCCAACTAAGATCTCCTGGGATCACTTGACTCCCGGGATACCGCAACCGTCGTAAGTCTGAGCCAGTTGCCAAGGGTCTGAATGCACATCCCGTGACCACGGGGAGGCTGCGGCGGTCGTAAGGGTGAAAAACGGCCGTAAGTCACTTTTTTCGGTCCCGTGGTAACTTTGAATGGTCACTAAATGAATGGCTGTTAAGTCGAGGACTACATGCATAAACGGGCCTGAGGTTCAAATGAACATACTCTCATTAAGGGGCTGGACACATTTTGCTAAGCCACAAAGAAGCCACAGTTGGCACCATTCTCACAATCTGCTCAGCCTCGACCAGCTGTCCTATCGTGGCTTAGCAGCTGGCGCAAACCGGACTTTGGTGCAAATGAGGGTTTCTGTGTCCCCCCCTGCGGTCTCGGCTTGGCCCCCTTTGACGGGGGGGGGGCGTTTGCCAGGGGGCAGCTGACTCTGGAGCAATCCAGTGCCGGCCACCTCCTCCTGCCCAAATATCAGGCGATGCACTGCCGGGGCTGGGCTGGGGCTGGGTGGGGGGGCTCCTGGTGGTAAACATCTGGAAGCAGCCGTTCCTCATTTGTTCAACAGATGTTTGAAACCTTCAAGGATCCTGTTTTGTTTGCTGCTTTATTGCTGTGAAACCAGCCGTGTTTAGAGCAGGCCTGGGTGTGATTGGGGCTTGGGGGTGCATAAAAAGGGTGCGCATGTGGGGGCACGGGGGGGGGAAGCTGGCAGAAGCAGGAAGAGGCAGGCGAGGAGGGAGGGGCCGCGAGCAGATTCAGCCACAAGAGTGAGCCGTCCTTTTTCGAGAGAGGTGAGAAGCAGAATGACAGGAATAGAATAAAATGCAGAATAGAACAGAATAGAAAGGAATGCAGAACAGAACAAAATTCTACTCTATTCTACTCAACTCTATTCTATTCCATTCTGCATTCTCTTCTGCATTCTCTTCTCTCCTCTCTTCTGCATTCTCTCTTCTCTTCTCTTCTCTTCTCTTCTCTTCTCTTCTCTTCTCTTCTCTTCTCTTCTCTTCTCTTCTCTTCTCTTCTATCTCCTCCCCTTCCCTTCCCTTCCCCTCTCTTCCATTCTCTCTTCCCTCTCCTTCCCTTATCTCTTCTCTTCTCTTCTCTCCTCTCTTCTCCTCTTCTGCATTCTCTTCTCTTCTCCTCTCTTCTCTTCTCCATTCCATTCTGCATTCCATTCTGCATTCCATTCTGCATTCTATTCTATTCTATTCTATTCTACTCTACTCTACTCTACTCTACTCTATTCTACTCTATTCTGCATTCTATTCTATTCCATTCTGCATTCTCTTCTGTTCTCTTCTATCTCCTCCCCTTCCCTTCCCTTCCCCTCTCTTCCATTCTCTCTTCCCTTTCCTTCCCTTCTCTCTTCACTTCTCTCTTCCCTTCCCTTCCCTTCCCTCTTCTCTTCTCTTCTCTTCTCTTCTCTTCTCTTCTCTTCTGCATTCTATTCTGCATTCTACTCTAATCTACTCTAACTTTATTCTATTCTATTCTATTCTATTCTATTCTATTCTATTCTATTCTAGTCTAGTCTAGTCTAGTCTAGTCTAGTCTAGTCTAGTCTAGTCTAGTCTATTCACAACCTGGAACTAAGGAGAAACTTCCTGACAGAACAATTAACCAGTGGAACCACCTGCCTCCAGAAGCGGTGAATGCTCCAACACTGGAAGTTTTTAAGAAGAGACTGGACAGCCATTTGTCTGAAATGGTCTAGGGTTTCTTGCCTGAGCAGGGGGTTGGACTAGATGACCTCCAAGGTACCTTTCAACTCTGTCCTGGTGCTCCTGTTTCCCTGTAGAAAGTGCTAGGTTCAAGTTTGGGCATTTCCAGGCAGAGCTGGGGAGAACTGGGAGCCACGTTCGGGTTGAGACACGTGGAGCTGCAAGCTCTTTTGGAACAAAGGATGTCTGTAGTCAGGGAAGGTTCTGAAAGGCCTCTGAAAGACAGACCCTTTCCTGCCTCACCTGCAGACCTACCCAGGTGTGCGGGTATGCCTGTGTGTTTGTGAGTGAAAGAAAGAGAGAGAAAGAGAGGGATTCAGCAAGTTTGGAGCAGGTGCATGTGAGAATCCAGACCAGATGGCCAGTTCAGAGCTACTTACAACCATAATTGCCACATGACAATAATTGAGATTGGCCGTTACAGTTCTAAGCCATGATGGTTATAAAGTGGATGATCCTGTGACCAGACCCAATTCTGCAATCTTTTTTTGCAAAGGGAATATGATGGTCATTAAGCTAACACAGATGTCTCTGGAGATTCTACTTCACCCAGGCCACGGTTGTTCCAAAAGTCCTTTTTTTTCAGGAGGCAACTGGACTTTCTTGTTTTTATTTATTTATTTATTTATTTATTATTTGAATTTATATCCCGCCCTTCTCCTTGCGGACTCAGGGCGGCTGACAATCAATTAAAAACACCACTAACAATCACAAGTTAAAATTAATTAAAATGAAATATTTAAATTGTCTAATTAAAAAGTAATTAAAAACCCCTCTAAAAAACCCTCTTAAAAATTATCCTAGGCCAGTCCCGCTTGTTGGAACAGCCATGTCTTGAGGGCGCGGCGGAAGGAAGATGTTTTGCTTCTCCTCCAGGAAGCTTCTTCGGCTCTGACTGGATGGCAGGGAAGGGAAGGATTTACATTCCTTGTAGACGGCTGGTCATTTGCCTCCTTTTAGAGGGTCGTTGAGGCCACCTGGAAGGAAAGAGATGGGAAGGAGGGAGGGAGGAAGGAAGGAAGGAAGGAAAGAGATGGGAAGGAGGGAGGGAGGAAGGAAGGAAGGAAGGAAAGAGATGGGAAGGAGGGAGGAAGGAACGAAGGAAGGAAAGAGATGGGAAGGAGGGAGGAAGGAACGAAGGAAGGAAAGATGGGAAGGAGGGAGGAAGGAAGGAAGGAAAGAGATGGGAAGGAGGGAGGAATGAATGAATGAAGGAAGGAAAGAGATGGGAAGGAAGGAAGGAAGGACAGGGCCAGAGGGGGAATTTCGTCCTTAAGTTGTAAAAAAAAACCTAAATAAAAATGTCTGAACGCTCAGAAAACCTTGAGGACCTCATTCCCCAAAAGAGCCTTGAGCTTCCCTTTGGGGGGGGGGGGCCTTCAGTTTCAGTGGGCGTTGGAAACCCCCACCCCCAGACACCCACACCTGTCGCGACTGCTCAGTGCTGGGATTTGGGCTGGGAAGCGAGAATCCCCACGGCCCCTCCGGCTCCCGGGCGGGAGAATCCATCCGTTCCAGGGTTTTTCTAGTCCCCTAGTTTTGCAAATAAAAAAAAAAAATAAATGTCCAGTTTCGTTCCTTGGATCCGAAGGGCTGTTTTCCAGGTTCGCAGGAAACACTCTGTGCTTTTTCTGGGCCCTGGGCCTCCCCCCTCGATTTTTTTCCCCCTCTCTTTGCGACCTTCCCTTATATAGTGTGGCTTTTGTGCATTTCTTTTCAGAAACGGGCGCGCTCCAGGCTGCTGCTTCTGTCGGTTTCTCCGCCTAATTTTCGAACTTCGGCCATCGTAGGGACCCGGCAGGGAAGGCGTTTGACGGAAGCAGCGGGAAAATGGAATAACCTGCTTCCTGCTGCCCTCCTGGGCGGAAAAGGCCAAGCCGGAGAGGTTGAAGACCTTTAGGGAATCCGTTTCGTCCCCATCCCTAATCCTCAGTCACGGGGCAGGGAAAGGGATGGCTCAATGGGAGGGGACGGGATCTGGCCTGGTTCTGGGGTTCGCTCTGCCCCTGGCCTGGGGGCTTCAGTGGCCCCCTTCACGCCTCCTCCTCCTCCCCCTCCCTCTCTCCCCCCACGGCAGGTGCGGCTCTTGAAAGGTTTGTGCAAAGTCTGTCTGGGAATGGTCACACAATGGAAGGAAGTGGGGGGGGCTTCAGTCTGGAGGCCTCCAAGCTGGGGGGGGGGTCTCCCAGCACGGGGAAATCCTCCTCTGTGAGGAATATTTAATAATAATAATAATAATAATAATAATAATAATAATAATAATAATAATAATAATAATAGTAAAGTTGGAAGGGACCTTGGAGGTCATCTGGTCCAACCCCGTGCTCAGGCAGGAAACCCTAGACCAATTCAGACAAATGGCTGTCCAGTCTCTTCTTAAAAACTTCCAGTGTTGGAGCATTCACCGCTTCTGGAGGCAGGTGGTTCCACTGGTTAATTGTTCTCACTGTCAGGAAGTTTCTCCTTAATTCCAGGTTGCTTCTCTCCTTGATTAGTTTCCATCTGTTGCTTCTTGTCCTGCCTTCAGGGGCTTTGGAGAATAGCTTGACTCCCTCTTCTTTGGGGCAGCCCCTGAGATACTGGAAGACTGCTATCATGTCCCCCCTCGTCCTTCTCTTCATTAAACTAGACAGACCCAATTCCAGCAACCGTTCCTTATGTTTTAGCCTCCAGTCCCCTAATCATCTTTGAGAGAATAGCTTGACTCCCTCTTCTTTGTTGCTCTTCTCTGCACTCTTTCTAGAGTCCCAAAATCTCTTTTTACATCGTGGTGACCAAAACTGGATGCCGTATTCCAAGTGTGGCCTTACCAAGGCCTTGTAAAGTGGTATTAATACTTCACGTGATCTTGATTCTCTCCCTCTGTTAATGCAGCCCAGCACCGTGTTGGCCTTTTTGGCAGCTGCAGCACACGGCTGGCTCCTATTTAAGGGATTGTCCACTAGGACTCCGAGGTCCCTCTCACAGTTACTACTATTGAGCAAGGTACTCCCTATACTATACCTGTACATTTGGTTTTTCTTGCCTAAATGTAGAACCTTACTTTCAAGCATCCTTTGGGCTGGGCTGGCATTGAAGCTTTCCTTCCTCCCTCCCTTCCCTTTCCCGCATCCTTCCTCTCTTCCCTTCCCATCTCCATATCCTTCCTTCTTCCTCCCCACTCCCTTCCTTCCTACCCCTTCCCTTCCCCACATCCTTCTTTCCTGGCTCCCTCCCTCCCATCTCTGTCCTTCCTTCCTCCCTCCTTCCCATCTCCTTCTCTCCCTCCCTCTCTCCCTCCCTTCCTCCTTCCTTCCTTCCTCCCTC
>NW_015388603.1:20296-23760 GCF_001527695.2 Protobothrops mucrosquamatus
TTAACAGCCGGCTCTGGTGGTGTGTGCTTTTAAGCTGTAATTAATTTAATTGATTGGTCTACCGTGAAGTCACTTAGTGAGCACCTAGATAGGAGCAATTAATCCTCAACTTAACAATCATTTACGCAGTGACCGTGCAAAGTAACAGGGGCCCTAAAAAAGGTGACTTATGATCGTTTTTCACAACTATTGCAACATCTCCAGGGTCAGGTGAATCAAAATTCAAACGCTTGTGGCAACTGACTCATTTCTGACCCACAAAATCAACAGGGAAGTCAGATCCCCTTAAAAACCGTGTTGGAAGGGACCTTGGAGGTCTTCTAGTCCAGCCCCCTGCTCAGGCAGGAAACCCTAAGACCGTTTCAGGTTTAAGGGATCGTCCACCAGGACTCCAAGGTCCCTCTCACAGTTACTGTTTTTGAGCCAGGTCTCGCCCAATCTGTGCTTGTACCTTTGATTTTTTCCTGCCTAAATGTAAAACTTTGCTTTTCTCCACATTAAAGTTCATTTTGTTGGATAGGGCCCCTTGTTCAAGTTTGTCAAGATCTTTTTGGATCCTGAGTTTGTCTTCTGGGGTGTTGGCTACTCCTGCCAGTTCGGTGTCCTCTGCAGATTTGATGAGTTCCCCTTCAATTCCCTCATCTAAGTCATTGATGAAGATATTGAAGAGTCCTGGGCCTAAGACGGAACCTTGTAGTACCCCACTGCTTACTTCTCTCCATGTGGATGTAGTACCATTGAGGACTACTCGCTGAGTAAGGTTTGTCAGCCAGCTATGGATCCATCTGGTGGTGACGTTGTCTATCCCACCTTTTTCTATCTTACCAAGGTGTCGGTTATGGTCTCCTTTGTCAAATGCCTTACTGAAATCTAAGTATACTACATCCACAGCATTTCGCTGGTCTACTAGTTTAGTCACTTTATCCAAGAATGAAATAAGATTGGTTTGGCATGATTTATTTTTAACAAATCCATGCTGGCTTTTAATTATGACTTTATTTGTTTCTAGATGTTCACAGATCTGTTTTTTGATTATTTTTTCTGGTATCTTTCCAGGTACCGATGTTAGGCTGATTGGTTTATAATTTCCTGGATCTGTTTTTCCCCCCCTTTTTTTGAAGATGGGAACCACATCAGCTCTTTTTCAATGCTCTGGTAGTTCTCTGATGTGCCAAGATTTTTTTGAAAGATACGGTGCAATGGTTCTGAGATAATATCTGCCAGCTCCTTCAGAACTCTGGGATGTAATCTGTCGGGTCCCGGTGATTTATAATAATAATAATGATAAAGTTGGAAGGGACCTCAGAGGTCATCTAGTCCAACCTCCTGCTCAGGCAGGAAACCCTACACCATTTTGGACAAATGACTGTCCAGTTTCTTCTTAAAAACTTCCAGTGTTGGCGCATTCACCGCTTCTGGAGGCAGGTTGTTCCACTGGTTAATTGTTCTCACTGTCAGGAAGTTTCTCCTTAGTTCTAGGTTGCTTCTCTCCTTGATCAGTTTCCACCCGTTGCTTCTTGTCCTGCCTTCAGGCGCTTTGGAGAATAGCTTGACTCCCTCTTCTTTGGGGCAGCCCCTGAGATACTGGAAGGCTGCTATCCTGTCCCCCCTCGTCCTTCTCTTCGTTAAACTAGACAGACCCAATTCCAGCAACCGTTCCTTATATGCTTTAGCCTCCAGTCCCCTAATCATCTTTGTTAATCTTCTCTGCCCTCTTTCTAGAGTCTCAACATCTGTTTTACATCGTGGTGACCAAAACTGGATGCAGGATTCCAAGGGTGGCCTTGCTTATTTTAATTTTTATTACTAGTCTGTCGTTTACAGTTATGTTTTTGTGTAAAGACTGATGCAAAGAATGAGTTAAGCAGCTCTGCTTTCTCCCTGTTGCCTGTTACTTCCTTGCCATCTTCTCTCTTTAGTGGACTGACAGTTTCCTTGACTTTTTTCTTGTTATTTATATGTTAAAAGAAACTTCTTTTTATTATCTTTGACTTTTGTTGCAAGCCTTTGTTCACTCTGAGCCTTTGCTTTCCTGACTTCATCTTTGCAGATTCTCTTCCTTATTTATGTGTCCCTCTTTCCATTTTTTGCACTTGCCCTTTTTGCCTTTGAGTTTATCAGAGAGATCTTTGTGCAGCCATTCAGGTTTCTTCTTGAATTTCTTGTTTTTCTTTTTCAGTGGTATTGTGCTGGTCTGGGCTTTTATGATCATATTTTTCAGAGTTTCCCACGCATCTTGTTTTCCCCTTTAGGATTTTCATCCATGGAATTTTGCTTAGGCTCTCTCTTGAGTTTGTTAAAATCAGCTCTTTTAAAGTTTAATTTCTGGTATTTAATTTCTGGTAGCATAGGGAGTTTGGCACCAGGTATACAGGCAGTCCTTGACTTACAACCATTCATTTAGTGATGATTCAAAGTTACAACCGTCCTGACTATTTTTCACTCGTACGACTGTTGCAGCATCCATGTGCTCGTGTGATCATGGCAGCTGGCTCAAATTTATGACAGCTGTAGCATCCCAAAGTCTTGTGATTACCTTTTGCCCCAAAACCATGCTTTTGTGTCTAATGTAGGACTAGAACTCACCATTTCCTGGTGGTTGCCCCAAAGTTACCCAGCTGGCTTTCATTCTGAAGGCGGGACTAGAACTCACCGTCTCCCGGTGATTGGCCCAAAGTCACCCATTTGCTTTCATGCCTAAGGTGGGACTAGAACTCACTGTCTCCTGGTGATTGGCCCAAAGTCAATCAGTTGGCTTTCATGCCTAAGGTGGGACTAGAACTCACTGTCTCCTGGTTTGATTGTATCGATCTTCAGAAAGACATTAAAAAAACCTGGGTTTTTTTTTCCCCCTTGGTGTTGGAGCCGGGATGAAGGGGGCACGCGTGCGAATCCTGGTCGCTTCTTTGGCAGTCTCCGGTTTCTAACGAGACGTGTTCTCTTTCCCCGTGGCTCGTGGCCAGCCATTCCCAGAGTTGCCGTGCTCGCGTCGGGCGGCTGGATCAATCCCATCAATTGATCAGCTAGAACAGTGAGGGCGAACCTTTTAGAGACCGAGTGCCCAAACTGCAACCCAAAACCCACTTATGCATCGTCGGGTGCCGGGTGGGTGTGGCCCATTGGCTGGGTGTGGCCCATTGGATGGGCGTGGCTGCGGTGGTAACGGCAGACTGGGTGGGACTAAAAAGTTCAATCAATCAATTCCAACTTTGCAAGATCTTTTTTTTTCCCGCGAGAAGTTGAAATTGACTGATTGATTGAACCTTTTTTTTTTTTTGCACAGGGCGGCGGAGGCCTAAAGTGAAAAGGTTTTATAAAACCCAGCTGAAGGCCTAGGACTGGGGCGATGGTGCGCGTGCCCACAGAGAGGGCTCTGAGTGCCGCCTCTGGCACCCGTGCCATAGGTTCACCACCACGGAGCTAGAATGTGCAGCACCCAGGAACCGCTGCCGAGAGCCCTTGGC
>NW_015388603.1:26635-27879 GCF_001527695.2 Protobothrops mucrosquamatus
GGGATCTGTGCTAGATCGAAGGGGATGGGAAGGGGATCTGTGCTTGATCGAAGTGGATTTGAAGGGGATCTGTGCTTGATCGAAGTGGATGGGAAGGGGATCTGTGCTAGATCGAAGGGGACGGGAAGGGGATCTGTGCTAGATTGAAAGGGACGGGAAGGGGATCTGGGATAGATCGAAGGGGATGGGAAGGGGATCTGTGCTAGATCGAAGGGGACGGGGAGGGGATCTGTGCTTGATCGAAGTGGATGGGAAGGGGATCTGTGCTTGATCGAAGTGGATGGGAAGGGGATCTGTGCTAGATCAAAAGGGACGGGAAGGGGATCTGTGCTAGATTGAAGGGGATGGGAAGGGGATCTGGGATAGATGGTCCAAAGAGGACTTTGGGCAATGCTTTGGGCCTGGATTGAGGTGTTTAAGACGAAGAGGCTTCAGAAATAAATCTGTTCTTAATCATCTCCTAAAAGTCTATTTTCCCAGCCCACACACTGTAATTAATGGGAAAGAGGCACGGTGAGTGGATAAGGAAGGGGAAATCCACATACACACCCCCTTTTTCCTGGCTGGGAGAAACTCCCCCGTTGCATCCCCGCCTGCTCATCCCAGGTTGTCGTGGACGGCTGGTAAGAGGATTTGGAAGAGCCTGAATGCGGATGCTACAAGGGCACGCCTGGGATCCTGCATCAGTTTTGGCCACCAGGGTACAAAAAAAGATGTTGAGACTTTGGAAAAAGGGCAGAGAAGAGCAACAAAGATGCTTAGGGGCCTGGAGACCCTATACCATTTCGGACAAATGGCTGTCCAGTCTCTTCTTAAAAACTTCCAGTGTTGGAGCATTCACCGCTTCTGGAGGCAGGTGGTTCCACTGGTTAATTGTTCTGTCAGGAAGTTTCTCCTTATTTCTAGCTTGCTTCTCTCCTTGGTCAGTTTCCATCCGTTGCTTCTTGTCCTGCCTTCAGGCGCTTTGGAGAATAGCTTGACTTCCCCCCCCCGGTCTTCTTTGGGGCAGCCCCTTACCCCAATACTGGACTCCTGCTATCATCTACCGCTGCGGCCTCTGACCCGGCGTAGATCTCAATTAGCTCCTTGGTTTACTGAGGAGCTGAGAGAGATGAAACGCCGGAAAAGACGCCTAGAGAGCAGTTGGAGGACGTCCCGGACCGAATCCGACCGAACACAGGTAAGGAGTCATATTAGATCCTACCTTGTGGCGATGAGGGTGGTGAGGTCCAATTACTACTCCA
>NW_015388603.1:29605-42226 GCF_001527695.2 Protobothrops mucrosquamatus
TTGTTCCAGCAAGCGGGACTGGCCTAGGGGATTTTATAGGGGTTTTAATTACTTTTAAATTTGACATTCTCAAATATTTCATTTTAATCAAATTTTAACTAGGTGTAATATGTTAGCTTTTTATCATTTGTCAGCCGCCCTGAGTCCGAAAGGAGAAGGGCGGGATATAAATACAATTAATAAAATAAATAAATAAATACACTCCTTCTCTTTTGTTAAACAGACTAAGTTGCCTGCTAAATCTGTGGGGGTGAAACATCATGGAGCACCTTCAAAACCATTTCCAGCTCAGAGGCTGGGCGGAGAAGAGCAACAAAGACGATCAGGGGCCTGGAGGCTGAAACCTAGGAAGAACCCGGGATGCAGGAACTGGGCATGGCTAGTCTAGTGAAGAGAAGGACCAGGGGAGACAGGATAGGCACATTCCAGTCTTTGAGGGGCTGCCACGGAGAGGAGGGGGGAGGTCAACCTGTTCTCCAAAGCCCCTGAAGGCCAGACAAGGAATAACGGATGGAAACTGATTGAGGAGACGTTCAACCTGGAAATAAGGAGACATTTCCTGACAGGGAGGACAATCTTCAGATGTTGTGGGAGCTTCATCACTGGAAGCTTTCAAGAAGAGACTGGACTGTCAGGAATGGTCCTGCTTGGGCGGAGGGGGGTGGACTAGATGACCTACAAGGACCCTTCCAACTCTGTGATTCTGCTTCTGAATCTGATAGCAGTCTTAATAATAGTAGTAGTAGTAGTAGTAGTAGTAGTAGTAGTAGTAGTAATAATAATAATAATAATAATAATAATAATAATAATAATAATAAAAGTTGGAAGGGACCTTGGAGGTCATCTAGTCCAACCCCCTGCTCAGGCAGGAAACCATATTCCTTCCTTCCTCCTTCCTTCCTTCCTTCCTTCCTTCCTTCCTTCCTTCCTTCCTTCCTTCCTTCCTTCCTTCCTTCCTTCCTTCCTTCCTTCCTTCCTTCCTTCCTTCCTTCCATAATGGAAGGGATCTTGGAGGTCTTCTAGTCCAACCCCCTGCTTAGGCAGGAAACCATATTCCTTCCTTCCTTCCTCCCTCCCTCCCTTCCTTCTATTATGGAAGGGACCTTGGAGGTCTTCTAGTCCAACCCCCTGCTCAGGCAGGAAACCCTGTACCCTTTCAGACAAATGGCTGTCCAGTCTCTTCTTGAAAACCTCCAGGGATGGAGCATTCACTGCTTCTGGAGGCAAGGAATCCCACTGATTAACAGAATAAACAGAGTTGGAAGGGACCTTGGAGGTCATCTAGTCCACCCCTCCCCTGCTCAGGCAGGAAACCCTCTATCATTTCAGACAAATGGCTGTCCAGTCTCTTCTGAAAAAACCTCCAGTGTTTTTATTCGGTGTCCGTCTCGGGGGTCTTCCTCGGTGAGGCCTGAGCGAGGAAGAGAGTCTTCCTTCTTCCCTTTGGGACACGCCTGCACGGCTTTCCATTCAAGAAATAAAAGACTGCTGGGGGGTGGGGGAGGGGGGGGGAGCTTGGCAAGCCTGCTTCACCCCACGATCTGCCAAGAGACTCTTACCAACTCTGGGCCAGCGGATGGATGGGAGATAAATCATAATTTCCCTCGGAGCCGAATCCTTTTGGGGTTGGCCAAGATAAACGCAGGGAGGTGGGGGCCTGGCTGGCTCCTTCCACCTTCGAAGCGGGATGGGAGGTGTCTCTTCCAGGTTTGCCTCCCCCCCCACAAGACAATTTGTTGACGGGAGTCTGCCGCCAAACGATCCATCATGCAAACAACGGGTGTGTGTGTGTGTGTTTCTTTCACCCCAGGTTTCGCTGGAGGAGATTCAGTGCTATCTGGGGAGGGGGTGGGTGGGCCGGCGAGCGGGTGTGTGGGTGTGTGTGTGTGAGAAGGAAATAATTATCTTCCATGTCAGGACAAAAAAAAAAAAGCAATGTATGTCTTGGCGGAATTGGACAAAGACCTGAGTGTCTGTTTGGGCACAACGCTCCAACGGAAGGCCACGTTCAGACAAGCCGGGGCCTGGAACGGCCGGTCCATCTTCTCCCGTAAAGCCTGCTGATGTTTGGCATCCCAGCTCCAGCGGTGGGACACTTTCATCTCCACTCTGCTGGGCTGCTGCCATGCGCTAGGCATGGGGCTGCCTTTGAAGGCAATCCCAGCAGCGTGTCAATCAATCAGAACAGACCTGGAAGGGACCTCAGAGGTCTTCTAGTCCAACCCTCTGCTCAAGCAGGAGACCCTATTCCATTCTAGGCAGATGGTTGTCCAGTCTCTTCTTAAAGGCCTCCAGTGATGGAGCACTCACAACTTCTGGAGGCAGGCTGTTCCACTGGTTGATTGTCCTCGCTGTTAGGAAGTTTCTCCTTAGTTCTAGGTTACTTCTCTCCTTGTTTAATCTCCACCCGTTGTTTCTTGTCTGGCCTTCTGGTGTTTTGGAAAATAAGTTGATCCCCCCTTCCTCTTTGTGGCAGCCCCTCAGATATTGGAACACTGCTATCATGTCTCCCCTAGTCCTTCTTTTCTCTAGACTGGCCATACCCAATTGCTACAATCCTTCTTTGTATGTTTTAGTCTCCAGTCTCCTTTAATCATCTTAGTTGCTCTTCTCTGCACTTTTTCCAAAGTCTCAACATCTTTTTTGTAATGGTGTGACCAAAACAGGATGCAGAATTCCAGGTGTGGCCTGGCTTTATAAAGTGGTACTATATTATTATACTATAGCATGTACTAATATATGTCTATATCTATATCTATCTATATCTATAAATGTACGCATACGCATATGCATACACATACATATACATATGTTTGATTACTAGCCCATTCAGAAAGATTGCTTCAAATCAAAGAATAGCATAGCATAGCATAGCATAGCATAGAATAAGAATAGAATAGAATAGAACAGAACAGAACGGAATGGAATGGAATAGAATAGAATAGAACAGAAATAGAGAACACAGAATAGAAAAGAACAGAATAGAACAGAACGGAACGGAAAGGAATTGAACAGAACAGAATAGAAATAGAGCAGCATAGAATAGAATGGAACGGAATGGAATAGAATATTCCAGATACTGGAAGACTGCTATCCTGTCCCCCCTCGTCCTTCTCTTCGTTAAACTAGACATACCCAATTCCAGCAACTGTTCCTCATATGTTTTAGCCTCCAGTCCCCTAATCATCTTTGTTGCTCTTCTCTGCACTCTTTCTAGAGTCTCAGCATCTTTTTTACATCGTGGTGACCAAACCTGGATGCAGGATTCCAGATGTGGCCTTACCAAGGCCTTGTAAAGCGGTACTAGTAACGTCACGTGATTTTGATTCTATGCCTCTGTTTATGCAACCCAGGATTGTATTGGGTTTTTTGGCTGCTGCCGCACACGGGTAGCTCACATTTAAGGGATCGTTCACTAGGATTTTTGTATTGCAAAAAATCTGTTGCAGGCTAACTCACTGCTCACTGCCAGGAGTTCGATCCTGATGGGGCTCAAGATTGACTCAGCCTTCCATCCTTCCCAGATCAGTAAAATCAGGACCCAGATTGTTGGGGGCAAAGAGGCTGACTCTGTAAACCGCTTAGCAAAATGAGGACTCAGATTGAAGTATCCGTACCACTTTTTAAAGCCTTTATAAGGCCACACCTGGATCCAGGTGCATCCAGTTTTGGTCACCACATTACAAAAAAAGATGTTGAGACTTTGGAAAAAAGGGCAGAGAAGAGCAACTAGGATGAGTAAAGGCCTGGAGACAAAAACATATGAAGAACGGTTGCAGGACTTGGGTTTGGCCAGTCTAGAGAAAAGAAGGAGAAAAGGGGGGACATGATAGCGGCATTCCCAGGATTTGAGGGGCTGCCCCAAAGAAGAAGAGGGAGTCAAGCTATTCTCCAAACTTAGCACCAGAAGGAAGGACAAGAAGCAACGGATGGAAACTAACCAAAGAGAGAAGCAACCTAGAACTAAGGAGAAACTTCCTGACAGTGAGAACAATTAACCAGTGGAACAACCTGCCTCCAGACATTGGGGGGGCTCCATCACTGGAGGCTTTTAAGAAGAGACTGGACAGCCCTTTGTCTGAAATGGGTAGAGGGTCTCCTGCTTGAGCAGAGGGCTGGACTAGATGACCTCCAAGGTCCCTCCCACTCCTGTCATTCTGTGTTCCACGAAGGGCCCATTGCCAAAAGGGAAATTATACATGGGGATAAAGTCATCCTTTTTCCTTCCCCGTCGGAAGGGGAATGTTAACCCAGGAGGGGGGGCGGCTTGCGTTGAAAGACTTGGGGAACTGGCGGGATGAGCTGAATTCGGGTCTTGCTGGTGACAATGCCGATATTTCCCCCCCCTCCGAGCTTCCCAAATAGGCTTGAGAACCTTCGCAGGGGTTCGGTGGTGCCCACAAGAACAACTGTTTTTACTTACACACTGGAAACGAAAAAAAAAAAAATGGGGAGGGGGGGGCTTCGAGGAGAAAGAGAGACCCCAGTCAGCCTGTTCTGTTTTTCTGCCGGAGACCCCCTTCCCTCCTCCTCCTCCTCCTCCCCCCCTCCATTTTGCAAGATGTCTTCAAGCTTTCTAATCCTGGCCTTTTCCTAAACATCTTGACAATGTCTCCTTAACAGACAGATGGGCACAGGACAGGGGGGGCGGGGGGTGGGGGGGTGGGGGGAAAACGTAATTGGAAAAACAGATCCGTCAACACTTCTCCCCCCCCGCCCGCTGCCAGACTCAGCCTCCGGCCTTGAGTTTTGGAAAGGGTCGCTTGTGATCCAGCTTTATTCCAAAGGTAGATCTCACTTACCGACTGCCTTCTTTAGTGACCGTTCGAAGTTGGGACGGCGTGGGTCAAGGGCCGGCTTAGAAACTTAAGTCCCTTCGTTCTAATCCCACCCTGAGGCATGAGCTCACCGGGAGACTGGGAATCCTGGTCTTGTCTTAGGCACCGAAGCTGGTTAAGGGACTTTGGGTCAATCACCGGGAGATGGTGAGTTCTAGTTCCGCCTTGGCATGAAAGCCAGCTGGTTGATATTGGGCCACTTACCAGGAGACAGTGAGTTCCAGTCCCCCCCCCCCCACTTAGACGTGACTTTGGGCCAATCACCGAGAGACGGCGAGTTCTAGTCCCGTTTCTTTATAAAAGCCAGCTGGGTGACTTTGGGCCAATCACCAGGAGATGGTGAGTTCTAGTCCTGCCTTAGGCATGAAAGTGAATTTAGATCAGCCCTTCTCTCTCAGCCCAGCCTGCCTTGCAGGGTTATTGTTGTGGGGGGGAAGGAAGCCCAGAGGTGAGAACCATCTTCTAAAGTGGTGTGTGTGTGTGTCTGTGTGTGTGTCTTGTCCCAACTAAGGGGAAGTCTTGCATTCATGAATGTGTGAGGAATTCAGGCAGTTTTTCCACCAAATTTCTCGGCCTAAATATAACAACAACAACAACAACAATAACAATAATAATAATAATAATAAAGTTGGAAGGGACCTTGGAGGTCATCGAGTCCAACCCCCTGCCCAGGCAGGAACCCTAAACCATTTCAGATAAATGGCTGTCCAGTCTCTTCTTAAAAACTTCCAGTGTTGGAGCATCCACCGCTTCTGGAGGCAGGTGGTTCCACTGGTTAATTGTTCTAACTGTCAGGAAGTTTCTCCTTAGTTCTAGGTTGCTTCTCTCCTTGATGAGTTTCCATCCGTTGCTTCTTGTCCTGCCTTCAGGCGCCTTGGAGAATAGCTTGACTCCCTCTTTTTGGGGGCAGCCCGTGAGATACTGGAAGGCTGCTATCGTGTCCCCCCTCGTCCTTCTCCTCGTTAAACTAGACATCCCCAATTCCAGCAGCCGTTCCTTATATGTTTCAGCCTCCAGTCCCCTAATCATCTTTATTGCTCTTCTCTGTACTCTTTCTAGAGTCTCAGCATCTTTTTTACATCGTGGTGACCAAAACTGGATGCCGTATTCCAAGTGTGGCCTTACTAAGGCCTTGTAAAGTGGTATTAACACTTCACGTGATCTTGATTCTCTCCCTCTGTTGATGCAGCCAAGCACTGTGTTGGCCTTTTTGGCAGCTGCAGCACACGGCTGGCTCACATTTAGGACTCCGAGATCCCTCTCACAGTTACTACTATTGAGCAAGGTACCCCCTATACTATATGTATACATTTGGGTTTTTTTGCCTAAATGTAGAACCTTACTTTTTTCACCATTGAATTTCATTTTGTTAGATAGAGCCAGTGTTCAAGTCTGTCCAGATCCTCCTGTATCCTAAGCCTGTCTTCTGGAGTGTTGGCTATTCCTGCCAGCTTGGTGTCATCTGCAAATTTGATGAGTTCCCCATCTATCCCCTCGTCCAGATCGTTGATGAAGATGTTGAAGAGCCCTCGGCCTATCAGATGGAGAATCTCAAAAGGCTATTTGTAGTCACGTTTTGAAAAAAGCCAGCCATTTCTCCCAGCCCCAGAAAGAGAGATGGCCAATGTTGGCCAGAGGAGATACATTTATGTCCAAATGATGACCAGCTTCCTGAAAACGGGCAGCTTTTAAACCACGGGGACTTCAACTCTCAGAATTCCTAGCCAGAAGCCCACATGTCTTAAAGTTGCTGAATTTGAGAAACGTGGAACACCTGGGATACGGCATCCAGTTTTGGTCATCACAATGTAAAAAAAATGTTGAGACTCTAGAAAGAGTCCAGAGAAGAGCAACAAAGATGATCAGGGGACTGGAGGCTAAAGCATATAAGGAACGGTTGCTGGAATTGGGTCTGTCTAGTTTAATGAAGAGAAGGACGAGGGGGGACAGGATAGTAGCCTTCCAGTATCTCAGGGGCTGCCCCAAAGAAGAGGGAGTCAAGCTATTTTCCAAGGCGCCTGAAGGCAGGACAAGAAGCAACGGGTGGAAACTGATCAAGGAGAGAAGCAACCTAGAACTAAGGAGAAACTTCCTGACAGTTGGAACAATTAACCAGTGGAACAACCTGCCTCCAGAAGCGGTGAATGCTCCAACACTGGAAGTTTTCAAGAAGAGACAGGACAGCCATTTGTCTGAAATGGTATAGGGTTTAATAATATTAATAATAATAATAATAATAATAATAATAATAATAATAATAATAATAATAATAATAATAATAATAATAATAATAATAATAATAATAATAATAATAATAATAAAGTTGNTCAGGCAGTTTTTCCACCAAATTTCTCGGCCTAAATATAACAACAACAACAACAACAATAACAATAATAATAATAATAATAAAGTTGGAAGGGACCTTGGAGGTCATCGAGTCCAACCCCCTGCCCAGGCAGGAACCCTAAACCATTTCAGATAAATGGCTGTCCAGTCTCTTCTTAAAAACTTCCAGTGTTGGAGCATTCACCACTTCTGGAGGCAGGTGGTTCCATTGGTTAATTGTTCTAACTGTCAGGAAGTTTCTCCTCAGTTCCAGGTTGCTTCTCTCCTTGATTAGTTTCCACCAGTTGCTTCTTGTCCTGCCTTCAGGTGCTTTGGAGAATAGCCTGACTCCCTCTTCTTTGGGGCAGCCCCTGAGATATTGGATGACTGCTATCCTGTCCCCCCTCGTCCTTCTCTTCATTAAACTAGACATATCCAATTCCAGCAACCGTTCCTTATATGTTTTAGCCTCCAGTCCCCTAATCATCTTTGTTGCTCTTCTCTGCCCTCTTTCTAGAGTCGCAGCATCTTTTTTACATCGCGGTGACCAAAAGTGGATGCAGGATTCCAAGTGTGGCCTTACTAAGGCCTTGTAAAGTGGTATTAATACTTCACGTGATCTTGATTCTCTCCCTCTGTTGATGCAGCCAAGCACTGTGTTGGCCTTTTTGGCAGCTGCAGCACACGGCTGGCTCATATTTAGGACTCTGAGATCCCTCTCACAGTTACTACTATTGAGCAAGGTACCCCCTATACTATATGTATACATTTGGGTTTTTTTGCCTAAATGTAGAACCTTACTTTTTTCACCACTGAATTTCATTTTGTTAGATAGCGCCCAGTGTTCAAGTCTGTCCAGATCCTCCTGTATCCTAAGCCTGTCTTCTGGAGTGTTGGCTATTCCTGCCAGCTTGGTGTCATCTGCAAATTTGATGAGTTCCCCGTCTATCCCCTCGTCCAAATCGTTGATGAAGATGTTGAAGAGCCCTCGGCCTATCAGATGAAGAATCTCAAAAGGCTATTTGTAGTCATGTTTTGAAAAAAGCCAGCCATTTCTCCCAGCCCCAGAAAGAGAGATAGCCAATGTTGGCCAGAGGAGATACATTTATGTCCAAATGATGACCAGCTTCCTGAAAACGGGCAGCTTTTAAACCACGGGGACTTCAACTCTCAGAATTCCTAGCCAGAAGCCCACATGTCTTAAAGTTGCTGAATTTGAGAAACGTGGAACACCTGGGATACGGCATCCAGTTTTGGTCACCACAATGTAAAAAAAATGTTGAGACTCTAGAAAGAGTCCAGAGAAGAGCAACAAAGATGATCAGGGGACTGGAGGCTAAAGCATATAAGGAACAGTTGCTGGAATTGGGTCTGTCTAGTTTAATGAAGAGAAGGACGAGGGGGGACATGATGGCAGTCTTCCAGTATCTCAGGGGCTGCCCCAAAGAAGAGGGAGTCAAGCTATTTTCCAAAGCGCCTGAGAGCAGAACAAGAAGCAACGGATGGAGACTAATCAAGGAGAGAAGCAACCTGGAACTAAGGAGAAACTTCCTGACAGTGAGAACAATTAACCAGTGGAACAACCTGCCTCCAGAAGCGGTGAATGCTCCAACACTGGAAGTTTTTAAGAAGAGACTGGAGAGCCCTTTGTCTGAAATGGTATAGGGTTTAATAATATTAATATTAATAATAAAGTTGGAAGGGACCCCGGAGGTCATCCAGTCCAACCCCCTGCTCAGGCAGGAAACCCTATACCATTTCAGACAAATGGCTGTCCAGTCTCTTCTTAAAAACTTTCAGTGTTGGAGCATTCACAGCTTCTGGAGACAAGTTGTCTGAGCAGGGGGTTGGACTAGAAGGCCTCCAAGGTCCCTTCCAACTCTATTCTATTCTATTCCATTCCATTCCATTCCATTCCATTCTCTTCTCTTCTCTTCTCTTCTCTTCTCTTCTCTTCTCTTCTCTTCTATTCTATTCTATTCTATTCTATTCTACTCTATTCTACTCTATTCTACTCTATTCTATTCAGCAGGAGAGGATCAATCTAGAAATAAGGAGGAATTTCCTGACAGGGAGAACAATCAACCAGTTCGCTTCAGAAGGTTTAGGTGCTTCATCAAGATCACGGGAAGCATTAGTACCGCTTTATAAAACCCTAGTAAGGCCACACCTGGAATACTGCAGCCAGTTTTGGTCACCATATCACAAAAAATATGTTGAGAGGTCGGAAAAAATTCAGAGGAGAGCAACTAAGATGATCAAAGGCCTGGAGACTAAAACATACGAAGAACGGCTGCAGGAACTGGGCATGGCTAATTTAAAGAAAAGAAGAAATAAGGGAGACATAAGAGCAGCATTCCAGTATTTGAGGGGCTGCCACAAGGAAGAAGAGGGGGTCAAATTATTCTCCAAAGCACCAGATGGAAGGACGAGAAACAATGGTTGGAAACTGATCAAAGACAGAAGCAACCTGGAATTAAGGAGAAACTTCCTGACAGTGAGGACAATCAACCAGTGGAACAGCTTTCCACCAGAAGTTGTGAATGCTCCAACATTTGAAGTTTTTAAGACAGCCACTTGTCTGAAATGGTAGAGGGTCTTCTGCTTGGGCCTGGTGGCTGGTCTAGAAGACCTCTGAGATCCCTTCCAGCTCTATTCTGATTGATTTATTGGATTCTCTTAACCTTCAGTTCGAGTCTCTCTTCCGGAGGATTTGAATTCAGCACCTCGGAGGAAGATGTGCCACATTTGGCCAGAAAAGGAGCTTTTCTTCTCTGCGCTCCATCTTCCCTCCTCAAGGCTAAAATCCGGGGGACGAGGGGGGGGGGCTGAGCTCATGAATTCTAAGCAATTGAAGCACATCAAAATACTTCTTTAAATAACCCCCAGGGCAGGAAACAATATGTCAGGGTGCATTAAAGCGGAAAAGCCATTTCCCCTTAAAGTAGCAGATTGGGGGAAGAGAGGAACCAGAGTGCTCATTTTTAAAAAAGAGAGGAAAAAAAAAAAACCAAGAAAAGAAACGAGCCGAACTAAAATCCTTTCCGGGTGTTTTTAAGTTTGGGGGAGCGATATCCACTCTCGCATCTTTGCAACAGGCCTGCGAGGTAGGGCCCGCTGGGATAATTATGGGTAGTCCTCGACTTAACGACCACAAAATGGCGCTCAGAATCTCCATCCCAAGTCATGACCATCGCCAATGTAATATTGCATTGTAATTACGGTGCCACCACATCTCATATGGTGACCACAGTAGCTCTTCGGGGGTGTCGTCGTAACTTTAAGTAACTTCATTAAGCGAGGACCACTGGTTTTCTAGCTCAGGCGAGGAGGTTCAACACAGGAGCCAAAAGGCCCGTCATGTTTCTCGGCGGCTGGTCCCTTCCTCCCCAGCACAGGAACTGAATTGAATAGAATAGAATAGAGCTGGAAGGGATCTTGGAGGTCTTCTAGTCCAGCCCCCTGCTCAAGCAGGAGAACCTATACCATCTCAGACAGGTGACTGTTTAGTCTCTTCTTAAAAACTTCCAGTGATGGAGTGTCCACAATTTCTGGAGGCAACTTCTGTTCCACTGGTTGATTGTCCTCACTGTCGGGAAGTTTCTCCTTAATTCCAGGTTGCTTCTCTCCTTGATCAGCTTCCAACCATGGTTTCTCGTCCTTCCCTCTGGTGCTCTGGTGAACTGGGACCGCTGAGAATTTGGTGCTCTGCCCCCTTTTCGGCAGGAGAATTCGGGAGGAGTATTTCTGTCTTTCACGTAATGCATTTTGAGCGGCCGTCCGTCTTACCAAGTGACTCTGGGCAGAGATTAAAAAATTTTAAAAACAAAAACCATTACAAGAATATAATACTTGTCCCAATAGAAGGGAATATTGGTAGCTTACAGTTGAACTGTGGTGCTCTGTCAGCTTGGTGGATTTTGTTTTTTTTTTTGGCAGGCGTTTCATGACCCAACTAGGTAACATCATCAGTGCTAGAAGGAGAAAGAGAGAAGGAGGAGGAGGAGGAGAGGCTGTGGATTCCTTGGTGCTCTCTCAGCTTGGTGGGTTTTCTTGCAGACGTTTCATTATCCAACTAGGTAACATCATCAGTGCTAGAAGGGAGAGGGGTTGGCAGCGAGGAGGAGGAGGAGGAAGAGAAGGAGGAGGAGAGCTGTGGGGTTCTTAGTGTTCTCTGAGCTTGGTAGTTTTCTTGCAGACGTTTCATGACCCAACTAGGGAACGTCATCAGTGCTAGGAGGGAGAGGGGTTGGCAGAGAGGAGGAGGAGGAGGAGGAGTAAGAAAAGGATGAGAGGGAGGAGGAGGAGGAAGAGGAGGAGGAGGAAGAGGAGGAAGAGGAGGAGGAGGAGGAGGAGGAGTAAGAGAAGGATGAGAGGGAGGAGGAGGAGGAGGAGGAGGAAGAGAACTGTGGGGTCCTTTGTGTTCTCTGAAGTTGCTTGTTTTCTCGCAGACGTTTCATGACCCAACTAGGGAACGTCATCCGTGCTAGACATGGGAATGACAGGGAATCTGAGGGCAGAAAAGGCAAGGGGAGCTGGGAGTTTGCTTTGCTCCTGCTGTGAAGCTTGTTCAGAGGAGGCAGGGAGCAAAGGGGTCAACTTGCTTTAGCCCCTGCTAAGCGGTGGCCAATTGTCCAGCCGTCCTTGGAGAGGGGAGAGGGGGACATGGGTCCTTCTGCGGGCAGACAGAGGTGGACCCCGAAGAGCAGCTCCCCATGAAACGTGGTTGGCTGACCCTGTTTTTTGTTTTTTGTTTGCAAGTCTCACAAATTCCTTTTAATAAAAAGATAAGCCAACAATAAATTCAATACCTACAAGCTAATACAAATAATCTTTAAAGTCAGAATCATACATGACGTATTTCAGTTCAGAAGCAAAAAAAAACCCCAATTAACATAGTAATTAAAAAAATATATGAATTGCATAATGTTTGAAGACTAAGTACTTCCACAACTATGAGCTATTTGTGATCATTGAAGCAACTGTTTCAATTTCTAAAATATACAAATTCAGTTTAACTATGTAACACTGTGTATGCATATAAAGAAGTTTCGCTTAGGTCTTGTGTGATTCGGCTATAAAAATGACTAGGCTTTCATTTAAATGTTTGATCATTGTGCCCTATTGATATTTTTAGAATTGCTGTGGCCATTTGTATTTTAGACAGTTTAAAAGCACTAATTACTTGCTTTATTAAAATATAGTTAAAGACAACTTTCTATTATAGAAATATAGATTGGCGCACACAAGGCAGTAGACCAGTGGTTCTCAACCTGTGGGTCGGGACCCCATTTGGGGTCGATCGACCATTTCATGGGGGTCGCCAAGCAAGGCTGTCCGCCATTTTTTTTGTCCACCATTTTTTTTGTCCGCCATTTTTTTCCCCTTTTCCGGCGGGTGCCTTACCTCCCTTGGGCTGGGCCAGCTGGTGGTCGGCCTGCTCCGTCTCTGCCGCTTG
>NW_015388603.1:42815-63604 GCF_001527695.2 Protobothrops mucrosquamatus
GGCATATTTTCTCCTAAAAGCATTTATTAAGGTTACAGAGACGTCAGTACAGCATGGTGGAAATGCTTAGGTCTGGCTTCTCTTCCGTTACGCATATACATTCCAAGCATTTTTCCCTGCCTCTATTTTGGGGTCATGGTTCACATCTTCCAATTAACTTGGAAGATGTGATTTACTTCCGGTTTCTTTTTCCCGGGCTTTCCTTATTCTCCTCCCTTTTCCCTGTTGCCTGGTTTAATTATAAAAATACCAGACAGTTCTGCATATTGTCAAAGCAAGAATATACAGTATTTGCAGCGTTGACATCAGGAGTGTAAGGGGGCATTTAATTTGCTCACCCTTCTTTGGAACGTGAGGATTTTCTTGCTTTTTATGCCAGAATATTTTTGGACGGGGGGGGGGGGGGGGGGGGGGGGGGGGGGGGGAAGGTAGAAGAGCCACTGTGTCAGCTGGATGCAAGAGTGTGCATGAGTGCAGAGTTGGGAAGCCCAGAGATGAGATATTTTGGCCTTCACACGTTGCCTTCCTTGTTTTGCAGAAGGCAAAGTCAACGAGGACAGAGCTGAGAAAGGAATCTTTTGGGCACCAGGGACCCATTTCATAGAGAGAGGGTTTTTTTTGTGGACCAGGGAAGACGTGGTTTTCTGTGCTTCCTGCATCCCGCGGATGGGGCTTCGCTTCTTTGCGTGACCCGGTTTCTGGCATACCGCGGCCCGGTGCCGGTCCATAGACTGGTGGGCTGGGGACCCGTGTTTTGGCCTATGCAGCAATTTTTGCCAGTATCCCAAAGGAGCCTGTAATAGCAGTAGCAATAGCATTTAGATTTATACACCTTCACAGGTGCTTCACAGCCCTCTCTAAGCAGTTTACAGAGTCAGCCTATTTGCCCCCAACAATCTGGGTCCTTATTTTACCGACCTGGGAAGGACGGAAGGCTGAGTCGACCCTGAGACGGTCAGGATCGAACTCCTGGCAGTGGGCAGAGTCTGCCTGCAATGCTGCACTCTAACCACTGCACTACCATGGCTTGCTCTTCCTTCCTTCCTTCCTTCCTTCCTTCCTTCCTTCCTTCCTTCCTTCCTTCCTTCCTTCCTTCCTTCCTTCCTCCCTCCCTCCCTCCCTCCCTCCCTCCCTTCCTTGCAGTAGCACTTAGACCTATGTACCACTAGCCCTCTCTAAGCGGTTTACAGAGTCAGCCTATTTGCCCCCAACAATCTGGGTCCTCATTTTACCGACCTCAGAAGGACGGAAGGCTGAGTCAACCTTGAGCCGGTCAGGATCGAACTCCTGGCGCTGGGCAGAATTAGCCTGCAGTATCCCCATGCTAACTACAGTGCCACTACCTCTCTTGACCAGGGAGAATAATTTATCCTCTGCATAAATAGAGGTTTTTGTTTTTTTGTTTTGCTGTTAATGCACATTTTAGTCCTCAACTTAACAACCATTCATTTGGCAACTGTTCGAAGTTACAGCGGCACTGAAAAAAGTGAATTATGACCAGGCCTCACACTTACGACAGTTTCAGCATTCCCCTTGGCCACATAATCAAAATTCAGGCACTTGGCAACTGACATGGTGCATATTTATAATGATTGCAGCATCCCGGGGTCACATGATTGCCCTCTTACGATCTTCCCAGATGGCTTCTGACAAGCATTGGTGGAAGCTGGTTTACGGTAACAACCGGACAATTTGCTTAGCAGCTACAGTGATTCTCTTAACAACCCTGGTGAAGGAGTCATAAAACCAGGCACGACTAACTTAACAAGTGCTTTGCTTTCAAAATATTAAGCTGTTTTGACAAACTAATAAAACCTTGACCCCTGAAAACAACTGTCTTGCTGAGCAATGGAAATTCTAGTTTTGATTGTGATCGTAAGTCGAGGATCATGAAGATGGTCCCTTTCTCTTCCCTCACCATGGATAATTTTCATTACGACCCTCGTGATGATGGAGACCAGGTTTTTAACTTTTATGCAGTGTCTTCAGACTTTCCATTGTGGCCCACGTTACGCCAGACTTAATCCTCTTCTGAATTTTATGCTCAAGTTTGAAACGAGGGGGGAGAAGAATGCGTCTGTCTGGGAAATGCAAAACTGCATTTTTTGGTGGGAAAATGGCATTGTTGCTGGGTACAAAGACACCGTGAAAAGTCTGTGAATAATCACAATAAGAATCATTTATTAAATTTCTATGCTGCCCGACTCCCAGCGACTCTGAGCGGCATAGAAGCAGGGTCTAGTGCCACCAAGTTGTTGTGGGACAACTCAACGTTGGCAATAGGCACCTGGATGGAGAGCTGGGCATGCAAGTGACCGAGCAGGTGGGCAGAACGTACAGTGGTGGCTGCGGCCCGGGGCTTCCCATTTTCACATCCCCCACAGGAAGCTCCCGGCCACCACCTCCTCCCTGTCGCACGCCCTGCCCACTACCACCACCGCCAAATGATCCGAACCCTGAACGCCCCGGAGATCAGCACGGAAGCAATAGAGGTGATGGCGGTGGGGAATGTGAACATGCAGGATCCAATGTGGAACCAGCTTGTCTTCCAAGCTTTCAGACTCGTTCTGGAGCCTGTCTTCGTGGAACGTCTTTCTAGCAGAGTTTGTGCTGTTGAAGATGTGGTAGTTACACGGCGCCTGTTATACATGGCTTTTAAGACACTGATGGCGATGTATTGATGGCTGGTTTTTAAGTTGTTGGCTGTTGTTTGCTTGTGCTGCCTTCTAAGTACTTGATTTTATTTATTTATTTATTTATTTATTTATTTATTTATTTATTTATTTATTTATTTATTAATTAAATTTATATACCGCCCTATCTCCCTTGCGGGACTCAGGGCGGTGAACAGGCGATACTAAAAATGATGAGCTGGTGGTGAGGTAGATGAGAGAGGTCATAAGAAAATGCTTTAAGATGTTTTGTTATATCAATAAGGAATATTGTATTGTAGTATTGTGTTGTGCTTAATTGAGCTTAATTATGTTTAAAATCCATTTAACCTGTGTGCCAATTCTATAGAAACAACCTTTTACAAGAAGTGCCAACTGAAAGTCACAGATGGTGTAAGATATTACCCGCCAGGGCGGTGAGGCAAGATAAGCCTTCTGATACTTGAAGAAGAAAAGAAGACACACCAGAGATCTGTACTTGAAGAGGGTTTTAGTGTGTCAAAGGTAGATAAGAGTCACCCCACATGTAAGGCGTGGGTGGCCGTCTGTATAAGAATAACTCCCTGGGAGTAGCCCGGGGTTCAGAATCTGTCATGCTAATGCTCTGAACCATTGTGCACAAATAAACCTGTCTTCTTCAAACCCTTCGTGGTCTTGTCTTCTGACGTAAGTATCATGGTTTATTCCACAACAGTGGTAAATCAGCACTCCTGTTGACTGACGCGGGGGCCTGTTTCCCAGGCTTCAATCACTTCCCTGGCTGTTTTTGTCCCTGCTCAGCCAACAATCTTAGTAGCTGCAAAACTGAATGTGTGTCCTTGTTCATAGCAGTGTGTGAAAATGGGAAGCCCCCAGCTGCTGCCACTGCCGATGTTCGCTCTGCCCACCCACCTGATCACTTGCCCACCCATCCACCCGGCTCTCCATCATGGCACCCCCTGTGAGTTGTCCTCTCAACAAATTGCCTGTGTTGAGTTGTCCTGCAATAACTCGGTGGCAGTGAGTTGACAGAGATGACTTGGTGGTAGCAAGGGGGCCGCCCCCAATTGCTCGTCCCCCAGTTGGCCACACCGAGTGGTCCCCTTGTCCCATAAAGCACGGGCTGTATAATTTTCCTGCAGACCTAACAATTAACCACTGGAACAACCTGCCTCCAGAAGCGGTGAATGCTCCAACACTGGAAGCTTCTAAGAAGAGACTGGACAGCCATTTGTCCGAAATGGTATAGGGTTACTGCCTGAGTAGGGGGTTGGACTTGATGACCTCCAAGGTCCCTTCCAACTTTATTATTATTATTATTATTATTATTATTATTATTATTATTATTATTATTATTATTATTATTATTATTATTATTATTATTATTATTATTATTATGGATCATCGCACAGTCAGCCAGATGTTCAGACTGGATTTGGCATTTTGTCTACCTATCAAGTTCTTACCAAAGACCTGGGATAGGCAGATGTGGATGTTTGATGGTATTACAGATATCGTTGCAGGATGGAAGCAGTTCCTAGTAAGGCTGCCCTTTGCAATTGACTAATAGCGAATTTGTCAATGCCGATGATGGTGTTCAAGTGGTGCTCCAGTTGTTTTGGGATTGCACCCAAGGCGCCTATTACTATTGGTACTACCCTTGCTTGCTTTTGCCACAGTCTTTCTATTTCTATTTGTAGGTCTTTGCATTTTGTTATCTTCTCCAGTTCTTTCTCGTCTATTCTGCCGTCTCCAGGCACTGCCACGTCCACTATCCAGACTTTTTTGTCTTTCTTATCGACAATTGTTAAGTCCGGGGTGTTATGTTGCAGGTGCTTGTCTGTTTGAATTCTGAAGTCCCAGAGCAGTTTAATTTTATCGTTTTCTATGACTTTCTCTATTTTATGATCCCACCAGTTCTTGCTTACAGGCAAATGATATTTCTTGCAGATCTTCCAATGCACCATTGTTGCTACTTTGTCATGCCGCTGCTTGTAGTCAGTCTGTGCAATCTTCTTGCAGCAGCTTACCAGGTGGTCCACTGTTTCTTCAGCTGCTTTATTATTATTATTATTATTATTATTATTATTATTATTATTATTATTATTATTATTATTATTATTATTATTATTATTATAGGGTTCTAAGGAAAACCACTTTCAAAACAGGGGAATGTTAACAGTGCAAAACTGTGTGCATTTGGATAAGGTGATACAAAATTCATCTGTTAGGTTGGGAAAATATTATCTGATTGGAGTGTTTTAAAATATTATTTTTAAAAATCAAACTAAATTGCAGATAGTGCTCAACGTACAATCATTTGTTTACTGATCGTTTGAAATTACAAAGGCACTGAAAAAAAGTGACTTTTGACTGGCATTTACATTTACGACTGTTGCAGCATCCCCGTGGTCACGTGATCCAAATTTGGGCGCTTGGCAACTGGCACGTATTTATGATGGTTGGAATAATCCTGGGGGTCACGTGATCGTCATTTGTAACCTTCCCAACCGGCTTCCGACAAGCAAAGTCAATGGGAGAAACCAGATTTGTTTAGTGACTGTAGGACTCACTTAACAAACATGGCAACAGAGGTCATAAAATGGGGCAAAACTCACTTAAACAACCCCCTTGCTTAACAACAGAAATTTTGGTCTCAATTGTGGAGAATAAGTGAAGAACGGCTTGTACATTAAAAAAAAGCAACCCGTTTCATTTATTTATTTATTTTGTTGGTCTTTTTCAATATTTGTAGAAGCGTTTGCAGGGGGAGTCAAGAAAAATCAAAAATGGAAGCTACTATCTAGCGATTGAAGCCTTACATTTTTTTTTTACAAGTGTCTTGACTTTTTGGAAACACACACATACGACACATCATATAACACACACATACGACACATCGTATAACACACACATACGACACATCATATAACACACACATACGACACATCGTATAACACACACATACGACACATCGTATAATCTTTCCTAGATATTTTTCAGCAGTTAGATCAGGGGTGTCAAACTCAATTTCATTGAGGGCGGACAACAGCATTGCGGTTGTCCTCAGGGGGGGCGGGTGTGTGTGGCCAGGGTGTGTGCGGCCTACTGGATGGGCATAGCCAGCTCTACATCGTTCGCATCAAGGGTGCCTATGGGGGCCTGGGCAGGAGTGGGACAGATCTGAGGGTCTCTGGCAGAAGGGGGTGGGACCGGAGCAAGCGCTAAGGCATGGTCCACTGGAAGAGTCTGCGGAAACCCCTCCCTCGGAGCCCATCAAGCCGGATATGTGAAGTAGGCGAGGGCCATTTGCTGGCCACTTCCAGGCAATGGTGCATTTCTTCATTCCCCACAAAGGGTGACACCTCCCCAGCATGCACTTAGGGGCGGGGTTGACATGCACCCAGGGGCTGGTTCCTTGCTGGTTCCAGACAGCCTTGTGGAGCTAAGACTGAATGCGTTTCAGCATAGATGGCCACCACAAAATTGTACATTGGCTCCCGGCTGGCCAGGGCCAAGGCAGCGGGGGCCGTTCCCTCACTGTTTCCAGGATGGCTTCGCGGGCCACAGGAAACCACTTCGCGGGCCGCATCCGGCCCCCGGGCCTTGTGTTTGACATGTCTGAGTTAGATAAACCCTGTAGCAACCAAGCAATCATGGGCAAGGACTGAGGGCATGAAACACAGCGGTGTTGCTAGAGGCGGAACGCTTGGGGTGGGGTGGGGTGAAAGGATATGCAGCCCGGGAAAATGATATGAGTCCTTTTTAGTCAGGTGTTCTGCAAATGTGGAATTGTTTTCTAGCGGGGAAGACAGCTAGATCTTTCCGCCACGGGCTCTAAGCGAGTTTGCATTCAACAGGACGGATTGGTGGTGGAGAAAAAGTCGACCCTGGGTGCAACTTCTTCGGATTTTGCAGATGTGGCATCCTTCGGGAGGACAGGTGGAATTAAGCCTGTTGCTTTTGACTGTCTTCCAGATTTCCAATGTCCTGACTGGGTCTAAGATGAAGGTATGGAAGTTTGCAGCCATAGGCACCATGGTTTTCGGCTCCATGCTCTCCATTTTGGTTTGTAGAGACGTGCTCAGCTGGCGCCTCAAATCCGCTGCCTTCCCTTTGTCGCTGTTCTCCAGAACTGACGCAACTGACGCCTCCTCCTCCTCCTCGTTGGCCCAGGGGTCCAGAAGACTTCCGCGGGAGCTGGGACGCCACAGGTCGCTGATCTCCCAGTGTAAGTTGTTGTGTCTGTTCCTCCTTTTTTCTCGGGTGCAACGGGAGTGTCCAGGAACTTCTGAGAGGTTTTATCCCACTCCGAGCGTGGCCTGATCTCAGCTGATCTTCTACAGGTAGTCCTCAACTTACAACCGCTAGTTGAGTGACTGTTAGAAGTTACAACATCACTGGAAAAAAAGGTGACTTATGACCGCTTTTCACATTTACAATTACTACAACCATGGTCATGTGATCAAAATACACATGGCTTGGCAACTGACTTGTACTTATGACGGTTGCAGTGTCCCGGGGTCATGTGATCCCCTTTGACAACATCTGACCAGCAAAGTCAATGGGGAAGCCAGATGCACTTCGCTACCGTGTTACTAATTTAACAACTGCAGAAATTCACTTAACAACCTGTGGCAAGAAAAGTTGTAAAATGGGGCAAAACTCACATAAGAAGTGTCTCACTTAGCAACAGAGATTTGGGGCTCCATTGTGGTCATACGTTGAGGACTACCTGTACTCTTACGTGCCAGTTGGCCTCAGGCTATTGGTCTATGTGTGATCTAGGCCAGAACACACAGTTGTAGCTGATTGGTTGGAGTGGTGGCTAATGCTTGAGGCAATCTATGCTGTGATTGGTTGCTGTGGGTGAAAAGGAGGAGTTTCCCTTTTTCCCCACTTTTTTCTTCTGTGTGCGCTGTATACTGTTTAATTTACCTCACAATGTTCCTGTGTTCCTGACTATCTTGTCTGCTCGTGCATGAGGCAATCTATGCTGTGATTGGTTGCTATGAGTGAAAACAGGAAATATCCCCTTTTCCCGCCTTTTTCTTCTGTGTGCTCTGCATGCTGTTTAGATTTACCTCATGATGTTCCTATGTTCCTGACTGTCTTGTTTGCTCGTGCATGAGGCAATCTGCACTGTGATTGGTTGCTTGGGTGAAAAGGGGGAATGTCCCTTTTTCCTGCCTTTTTCTTCTGTTTACATTTACCTCATGATGTTCCTATCTCGTCTGCAGTGAATATAGATGTTAAATATATTTATTTATGTAAAACTACAAGTTTGGGTCAGCATCTCTAACTTCAGTTGGACACCTGACGCACAATTCCACAACAGTCTGATGTTGTAGGGTTTGTGGTTTGTCTGAACCAGCCTCTGGATCCGGCTAACAACATAACTGCACACATGAACATCACTACGAGTAGTCCTCAACTTATCACTGTTCATTTAATGACCACTCAACGTTGCAACAACACTGAAAAAAGTGACTTAGGACCCTTTTTCACCGTTCTGACCTTTACAGCTTCCCTGTGGTCACATGATCAAAATTCAGGTGCTTGGTAACTGACATGTACTAATGACTGTTGCAGTATCCTGGGGTCATGTGATCACCATTTATAACCTTCCCAGCTGGCTTTTGACAAGCAAAGTCAATGGAGGAAAGCCAGATTCGCTTAACGCCTGCACGGTTCACTTAGCAATAGTGATTCACTTAATAATCATGGCAAAAAAGGTCGCAAAATGGGGCGCGACTCGCTTAACGACTGCCTTGCTTAGCAATGGAGGTTTTAGGCTAAGTTGTCACTGTAAGTTGAGGACTGTCTGTATTCATGTCCCTAAGTGCTAGGACACCTCAGATGCTCCTAGATTTTGTCCGTAGAGCCTCACATTTTTTAAAACATCGCACAATTGCCAAAGCTTCTAAAATCTTTGGCATGCTGGGAAAGCCAAATATGTGCATGATTTTGAGGTTCTCACACCAACGCTGGATAACATTGCATAAGGATCACACCACCTGTGATCACAGGAGGTCCACAAGGATTAGCGGTTCCCTGAAAATCCCGCTGATTTTTTAAAGATCCCTCTTAAAGGTGGACATTTAGAACAGAACAGGATAACAAAGTTGGAAGGGACCTTGGAGGTTTTCTAGTCCAACCCCCTGCTCAAGCAGGAGATCTTATTGCATTCCAGACAAATGGTTATTTAGTCTCTTCTTAAAAAGGTCCAGTGATGGAGCACCTACAACTTCTGGAGGCAAGTAGTTCCACTGATTAATTGTTCTCAGTGTCGGGAGTTTTCTCCTTAATTCCAGGTTGCTTCTCTCCTTGGTTAGTTTCCATCTGTTGCTTCTTGTCCTGCCTTCAGATGCTTTGGAGAATAGGTGGACCCCCCCTCTTCTTTGGGGTAGTCCCTCAGATATTGGAAGATGCTATCGTGTCACCCCCTAGTCCTCCTTTTCATTAAAATAGCCATACTCACTTTTCATAAACCGCTTCTCTCCGAAGGAAACAGACTTCTAAAACAGAGATAATCAGTTAATCACATCAAGATTGCCGCAAGGAAAGACCCAAATCTAGTCCAATCAACTGCTTTGTGGAAGGGTAATCCGCATAACCCTTTAGCAATTAAATCCAGATCCTGCCTCCCGAGTCATTGGGAACAAAGGATCAACTGGAATTGCGGCTGTTTGAGCAGAAAACAAAGGCTGGGGGACATTTGGCTTTGTCGCGACGATGTGGCAGGCTTTATTTGGATTTAATTGTACGCTTGCGTAGAAATGAGACTTGTATGAGAGGCAGCTGATTAGGATGGAGATGAGTAGGTAATTAAATCAAACTTTTGAAGGACTAGGGAGCGCCTCTGAAATGCTGCAAGCGCAGCAGAACAATTCAGTTCAATTCCAGAATAGAGCTGGAAGGGAACTTGGAGGTCTCCTAGTCTAGCCCCCTCCTTAAGAAATGGTACCATTTCAGATAAGTGGCTGTCCAGTCTCTTCTTGAAAACCTCCAGTGATGAAACACCCACAATTTCTGAAGGGAAGCGGTTCCACTGATTAATTATGTCAGGAAATTCCTCCTTAGTTCCAGGTTTCTTCTCTCCTTAATAATAATAATAATAATAATAATAAAGTTGGAAGGGACCTTGGAGGTCATCAAGTCCAACTCCCTGCTCAGGCAGGAAACCCTACACCATTTCAGACAGATGGCTGTCCAGTCTTCTTAAAAACTTCCAGTGTTGGAGCATTCACCGCTTCTGGAGGCAGGTTGTTCCACTGGTTAATTGTTCTAACTGTCAGGAAGTTTCTCCTTAGTTCCAGGTTGCTTCTCTCCTTGATCAGTTTCCACCCGTTGCTTCTCGTCCTGCCTTCAGGTGCCTTGGAGAATAGCTTGACTCCCTCTTCTTTGTGGCAGCCCCTGAGATACTGGGAAACTGATATCATGTCCCCCCTCATCCTTCTCTTCATTAAACTAGACAGACCTAATTCCAGCAACCATTCCTTATATGTTTTAGCCTCCAGTCCCCTAATCATCTTTGTTGCTCTTCTCTGCACTCTTTCTAGAGTCTCAACATCTTTTTTACATCGTGGTGACCAAAACTGGATGCCGTATTCCAAGTGTGGCCTTACCAAGGCCTTGTAAAGTGGTATTAACACTTCACGTGATCTTGATTCTCTCCCTCTGTTAATACAGCCCAGCACTGTGTTGGCCTTTTTGGCAGCTGCAACACCCATCTGGCTCCTATTTAAATGATTGTCCACTAGGACTCCGAGATCCCTCTCACAGTTACTACTGTTGAGCAAGTTTCCATCCTTTGCTTCTTGTCCTGCCTTCTGGGGCTTTGGAAAATAAGTTGACCCCCCTCTTCTCTGGGGCAGCCCCTCAAATACTGGAAGACTGTTGTCATGTCCCTCCTAGTCCTTCTTTTCTCTGGACTGGCCATACCCAAATCCTGTTCTTCATATGTTTTAGTCTCCAGGCTTCTGATCATCTTAGTTGCTCTTCTCTGCACTTTTTCCAAACTCTCAACATCTTTTTTTGTGATATGGTAACCAAAACTGGATGCAGGTATTCCAGGCGTGGCCTGACTAAGGCTTTATAAAGCGGTACTAAGAGTTCACGTGATTTTGGCTCTACGCGGTACCCCGCGGTGCGCACATGTTAAGGCTGGCCACTCTTACAAAGAGGACTCAATGCGGTTCTCATGCAATAAATATGCATTCTTGGGTAGAAAAGTTTTACTGCTTGACATTATCCGCATTGATTCATTTCATGGGAATTTGGTCCGAGGGGATGTCTGCCTTCGAGTAAGCAATTCCTGGGGACCAGTCTTCCTGTCTCAGATTCCAGAGTTATAACTGTCTCCGCGGCACGGGCTGAGCTGGCCTTTCAAATGGGATTAGTCAAATGTTTATTCATGCTTATTACAAATCCCCGTATATTGCAACAGGCTCTTGGGGGTGGGGGGTCCTTTGCAGAACATCAGGAGGAGCAAAAACCCCTGCCGGGATGTAAGTGTTAGTACCGCTTTATAAATGCCTTGGTAAGACCACACCTGGAACACTGCATCCAGTTTTGGTCACCATGATAGCAGTGTTCCAGTATCTCAGGGGCTGCCCCAAAGAAGAGGGAGTCAAGCTATTATATAAATTTAAATAATAATAATAATAATAATAATAATAATAATAATAATAATAATAATATTATTATTATTATTATTATTATTATTATTATTATTATTATTATTATTATTATTATTATTATTATTATTATTATTATTATTATTATTATTATTCTCCAAAGTCCCTGAAGGCAGGACAAGAAGCAATGGATGGAAACTAACCAAAGAGAGAAGCAACCTGGAACTAAGGAGAAACTTCCTGACAGTGAGAACAATTAATCAGTGGAACAACTGGTTCTGACTGTCAGGAAATTTCTCCTTAGTTCCAGGTTGCTTCTCTCTTTGAAGCTGTGAATGCTCCAACACTGGAGGTTTTTAAGAAGAGACTGGACAGCCATTTGTCTGAAGTGGGTTAGGGTTTCCTGCCTGAGCAGGGGGTTGGACTAGATGACCTCCAAGGTCCCTTCCAACTCTGTTATTCTATTCTATTCTATTCTATTCTATTCCATCCCATCCCATCCCATCCCAATCCTTCTATTCTATTCTATTCTATTCTATTCTATTCTATTCTATTCTATTCTATTCTATTCTATTCTATTCTATTCTATTTTATTCTATTCTATTCTATCCTATCCTATCCCATCCCATCCCATCCCATCCCATCCCATCCCATCCCATCCCATCCCAATCCTTCTATTCTATTCTATTCTATTCTATTCTATTCTATTCTATTCTATTCTATTCTATTCTATTCTATTCTCCATTCCATTCCATTTTCTATTCCATTCCATTCCATTCTATTCTATTCTATTCTGTCATTTCTTTTCCTGATTTCCCATCGTATTTGCTCAAATGCCACGTGACCAGGAGGACGCTACTACTACAGTGTTAGGTTCGTTTAAGTTCATTTTTAGGTGTGGAAAATGGCCACAAGTCACCTTTTTTGGTGCCCTTGTACTTTTGGAACGGTCAGTAAATGAACTGTCGTAAATCAAGGACTATCTGTAATCCAGATTCTTTCTGAGGCCTCCCGGGACACGAATAGATTTTTTTTTTTTGTGAATTAGGATGTGCAGAGTCCCTTCTTCTATTTATTCATTTAAAACATTAATACAGCCACCCACTTTATAACCCAATGAAAAGTTAAAGCATCGTAAAACCCATATTACAGCCATAAAACTAAGCCCATTAAACCTTAAGGGCAACAGAACTCTGGCGGTAAGTCAAACCTCTGATCTGCAGTCAGCTCACCATGTCCCAGCACTTTGGAGGAGAAAAGCCTGCCAGACTCCCACATGCTTAAACGTGCTTGGGATAAGCACATATAAAACAATAAAAATAATAAAAAAAAAATTAAAAAATGAACAGGGAAAATAGAGCCGCGGTGGCGCAGTGGTGAGATTGCGGCATTGCAGGCCAATTCTGCCCGCTGCCAGCAGTTCGATCCTGACCGGCTCAAGGTTAACTCAGCCTTCCATCCTTCCGAGGTCTGTAAAATGAGGACCCAGATTGTTGGGGAGAATCATGCTTACTCAGAAGATGCTGTAAAGCATTATGAGGCGGTATATAAGTCTAAGTGTGAAGGGAAAGAAGGAAAGGAAGGAAGGAAGGAAGGAAGGAAGGAAGGAAGGGAGGGAGGGAGGGAGGGAGGGAGGGAGGGAGGAAAGAAATGGTAATGAGAGGAAGGAAGGAAAGGAAGGAAGGAAGGAAGGAAGGAAGGGCTGTGGTGGAGCAGTGGTTAGAATGCAGTACTGCAGGATAATTGTGCCCACTGCTAGCAGTTCGAGTCTCACTGACTCAAGGTTGACTCAGCCTTCCGTCCTTCCGAGGTCCATAAAATGACCCAGATTGTTGCAGGGGGCAACGTGCTGATTCTGTAAACCGTTTAGAGAGGGCTGTAAAGCTCTGTGAAGCGGTATATAAGTCTATGTGCTATTGCTCAACAAAAATCAAAATTCAAAGGGCAGAATCACTCGACCACCAGGTCTTTTTCTGCCGTCAGTTTCTATCTTTTTCTGTTTCGTGGAAGGCGAGGAGGGGGGCAGGCCTGCCAAATCTCAACGGGCAGATTTTTCCATGGGGCGGGGGCTACCAAGAAAAAGGGTCGCTTCCTAGCTGACACAAAATGGTAGGGACTAGGAACATGCCCACTTATCTGACCTGGTAGGACCCAGGTAGGCATCCTTTGGGAGAGGTGGTCCTGCAGATAACCTGGCCCCTGGACCAAGTTGGGTTTTAAAGGTGAGGACTAGCACTTTGAATTGCACCTGGGGGAAAACCAGGTGCCAGTGCAGCTTGCACACAAAAGGGTTGCATGGGCAAATCTGAGGCCCCCATTACTGTGTACACCACTGCCTCCTAGACCAGTTGAACTTTCCGGGTGGCCTTCAAGGGCAGCCCCGTGTAGAGCGGATTGCAGTAATCTAGACGGGTGATGACCAAGGCATGAGCGATCGTGAGCAAGGCCTCCCAGGCCAGGCAAGGTCACAGCCCTTCTTTGGCATTGCACAGTAGCTTTATTCAATTATTTATTTAAAAGGATGTAGGTGGCCATTCAATTCATCCTCAGTGACAAAGATAAAAACCCAAGATAAAAACAGGAGAAAGCAAGAATCTGTCACTCCTCTGGCGATAACAATCAGATGAGTCGTTTGATGGGCTCCGTCCCACTCTGGGGTCCCCAGGCCCGTTGGCCAAACCAGGTCTTTGGAGCCTTGGAAAGACTGTGAAAGTGGGGGCCAGTCTTGCCTCCGCAGGGAGGGTGTTCTAAAGGGAGGGGGCCACCACAGAGAAGACCCCCCCCCTTTTTTGGTTCCACTTAGGAGAGGGGACCCGTAGCATCCCCTGCCTCCCTGCTCTGGTAGGTCGGGTGGAGATAAGTGAGGAAAGGTGGTCCTTCAAGGAACACGGAGGGAGCCACCACAGAGAAGACCCTCCTTCTTGGTCCCTTTATATCAGGGGTCTTCAAACTTGGCCCTTTTATGACTTGTGGACTTCAACTCCCAGAATTCCTCAGCCAGCAACGCTGGCTGAGGAATTCTGGGAGTTGAAGTCCACAAGTCATAAAAGGGCCAAGTTTGAAGACCCCTGCTCTATATGGACATCCTTAGGAGAGGGGACCCATGACATCCCCTGCTTCGTCCACTCCAGTGGGTAACCAAGAAGAGACGGTCCTTCAGATCACCTGGTCCCAAGCCACAGAGGGCCTTAAAGGTGACCGCAGCACCTTGAATGGGTCCTGGAAGCAAATCGGCCGCCAATGTCATTCCCACAGGAGAGATGACACCTGCGCACCTGTTTCCCTCCCCTTGCTGACCTCTGTCCCTCTTCTGATTTCAGACAGCACTTTGTTCGAGAGCTACACAGAAGGGGAAATCCACCAGCTGATCTCCACGTTGATCGAGCGCTACAGCCAGTCCATGAACTCGGGAGAACACGAGCTGCCTCTCTTGGCCAAAGCCGGCAACCGGATGAAGCGCGCCAAGGCCCGCCACAAGCCCTGCTCCCTCAAGGAGCTGGAGGTGACCATCAGCGAGCTAGGCCTGGGCTACAATTCGGATGAGACAGTCCTTTTCCGCTACTGCAGCGGGACCTGCGACTCGGCCGTGCGGAACTACGACCTCTCCCTGAAGCACGTGCGGAGCATTAGGAAGATCCGGAAGGAGAAGGTGCGAGCGCGTCCGTGCTGCAGGCCGTTGTCCTACGACGATGACATCTCGTTCTTGGACACGGGTAACCGATACTACACCGTAAACGAGGTCTCGGCCAAGGAATGTGGCTGCGTGTGACCGGGAGGAGGAAACACCAACGAGAAGGAAGAGAGTCTCCGTCTCCCTTGGCTGCACCCGTGGGGGACCAGCCAGGGTGTACCTCCAGGAGGAAAGCAAAGAAGAGCAGACGAGAGAGGACCGGAGGTGGACAACTGCTTGGAAGGTCTACCTGAAGGTTGAGGCACAGGGGCCAAAGGACTCACAGCTGGGGGACCAGCATCTTTGGCAGGATACGCCGAGCAGCTGGGAAGCAGAGATGGCTATATTTGGGACCTCCCCCGATAGCTTCCATCTTCTGACCAGATGTGGCACTGGACATTGGACAGAAGGCCTTTCTTTTGGGTCTTGGCCAACATCCATTCTCGGCTTCCACAAAAGAGGGGGGGGCTTCCCAGGACTGACGCTGCATGGTTGGGAAGAAAAAGAAAGGAGAGCACTTGACTCGTTCCCAGCTTTCTGTGCACAACGAAGGGGTCTCGCCTGCGATATTCGACAGATTGTGTCTGCTGACATGCACGGGCGAAGCCTGGGAGGTCCTCCGTTAAGTGATTCCATTTGGGAACCGAAGCGGGGAGGGGGGGGGCTGTTCCTGTCTGGCAGGCCAAGATTCTGTTTCTTTAAAAGACTTGCTGGAAAAAGAGGCTGACAGGTTGAGGGATTCTTCCCTCGCGTCGTCGTTGTGTTCACGTACGGGCACCATGATCAACAGGACCGTGTAAAAATAATATATATATATGTATAATATATATGTATATATATATATATAAGGAACGTGGACCTAGGTCTAAAATATTGACAGATATGTACAAAACCTCATTCTTCGGTCGGCTGTGCATCAACTTCTTAATGGGGTCTGTTTCAAGCAGGTTCTGCACACGATGCAGCGCTGAATTTAAATGATGAAGATCAGTGTGGCGTTCAGACACAAAACGCCTGTCGGGGACGGCAGAAGGCCCCGCGTTCAGTGTTTGAACCTTGGTACTCTGCCAAACGTCCTGCATTAGAGGAGGCCAGGTTGAGTGGGCTGAATACAAGGCAGATGTTCCAAATACAAGGCAGCTGTTCCCTAGGGCACAGAGGGATCCTGAGGACCAGTAACTTACTTTGCTTTTAGGGGCCAGGTTGTAGACTAAGAAGGGCTGGAGTTGCAGCATCCTGGGAGAGTTTGTATGATTAGGAGAACTCTGTTTGCTGATTGCCTTGCCTACTCTTGTGGGGGGGGAGGTGGAACACAGTCCTTCAGCCACGGGGATGGTGCTTTGTGTTCAAGAGTGGGGCTCTCTCCTCATTCTCAAGAGATGCTGTTACTGTAAGCAACTCTTTGGACCTTCTCCGTTGCTGAAATTCTGGCTGAAAGTCTGGCTGAACTTGTTAAAGTCTGGCTGAAAGTCTGGCTGAACTTGTTAAAGTCTTTACGGTGTAAATCCTAGGACAGGGGTAGGCAACCTTGGTTCTTTTATGACTCATGGACTTCAACTCCCAGAATTCCTGAACCAGCCATGCTGAGGGGAAAGAGAGAGTTTTCCATGCTGAGCCATGCTGGCTCAGGAATTCTGGGAGTTGAAGTCCACGAGTCATAAAAGAGCCAAGGTTGCCTATCCCTGCCCTAGGATCATAGAGCTGGAAGGGACCTCAGAGGTCATCAAGTCCATTCGCCAGAGACTATCCAGTCTCTGAAAAGCTACAGGGAAGAGGAAGGAACCATATGCCAAACCTAATCTCACAAATTCCTAGTGTCTAATCCGGTGTTTCTCAACCTTGGGCCCTTGAAGATGGGTGGACTTCTTGGCTGATTGGGGAATTCTGGGAGTTGAAGTCCATCCATCTTCAAGGGCCCAAAGTTGAGATACCGCTTTAATCCAATTTACATCCTTGAAGTTTAATCCCGTTCATTCTGCTCTCACCTTTGAAAGCATCCGAGAAGTCCGAACCCTTCAGCCCTTCAGAGTTTTGAGGACCCCCCTCCTGCCCCCCTCAACCTTCTTCTCTTACAAGCTCAACCTCCTCACATCTTTCCCCGATCCTCAAACGACCTGGATTCAAGATAAGTCCTCCCACCCATTTTAGTGGCCGTTCCCTTCCTTTCCAATTTATCAGCCTAAGGAGATTCAGCATCCTCATTGCCGTCCCCCCTCCTACCTCTGTCCCCATCTGCAGACCCCAAACTTCTCTTTGAGGCGGTCACGCTAATATTCCACACCTGGGCACATCGTCAGGAGCGGCCAAAGAAATCGCAGGCGGGACAGACGAGAGGAAAGGAAAGGAATGTAGAGATGTCTTATTTAACCCAATCCTAATCCCCATCCATATTCTCCTCTCCTCGCACGGCAGCCATCTTGACTTTTTTTTTGTGACTGCCCCCTTTCACAATTTAGGATGAATGAAGCCTCTCTCCTGGGGGGGCAAGATGGTGGGGGCACAAAAGAGGGGCAAGGAAGGAAAAGGCCCTGGGGGTCTCCAGCTATGTCCGTGACTTTCCCCCACAGAGGGAGACTCTTTCCTTCTGGACATTTGGAGGAACCCATAAGCCATGTTGCCAAGACCCGCCACCTTCCCCATTCCCGGGGTTCTGATCTTGGGCAATCGGGGATGGCAATGCCAGTCCTCTCCCCGCCTCTTTCCTCTTTCCTGTCCCGTTTGCGAATTGGTTCCACCAGTCTCGGACCTCAGAGCATTTGTGTCCGGACGTCCATGAGGGCTAGCCTCTTGGAATGGAGAGGGACCAATTTGCCCCACTGTCCCCACTGATGTCAGGGTGTTGTGCTCCATCCTTCTGTGGCACACCTTCTTAAGTCAGGGAAGAGTGGGGGGAGGGATGAGGGGGGTCTCTTCAGGAGCCCCCAGACCCATTTCTTTTCTCCGGAGTAACGGGCTGCTTCTTCCCCTGGGACTTTTTGTGCCACCTGGGGGTGCAGAGCAGTGGACAGTCCGCCTTCAGAACAAGGGCACTCCTGATTGTATCCGTGTGTGTGTGTTTGTGTCCCTGTGTGTGTATGTGCACACCAGGCCAGGCTGCGTAGGTGGAGGGGAGACCCGTGGGGCCTTGGAGGCTGCTGCCAATGGCTTTCCTTCCTGTGGGGCAGGATCGTGGCGCTGTCTGCCTGGATCCTCTCGCCTGGATTCCCTGGGGCAGAAGGGGCTCAGTTTCTCTGGTGGGTTCCCGCCTTTGAGACGTTAGACCAGGGGTAGGCCACCTTGGCTCTTTCATGACTCGTGGACTTCAACTCCCAGAATTCCTCAGCCAGCCACGCTGAGGGGAAAGGGAGAGGTTTCCAAGCTGAGCCACGCTGGCTGAGGAATTCTGGGAGTTGAAGTCCACGAGTTATAAAGGGGGGGCATAGTTCCCCCATGCTGGCTCAGGAATTCTGGGAGTTGAAGTCCACCAGTCATAAAGGGGCCAATGTTCCCCATGCTGGCTCAGGAATTCTGGGAGTCGAAGTCCACCAGTCATGAAGCAGCCTAGGCCTAGGCCAGGGGTAGGCCACCTTGGCTCTTTTATGACTTGTGGACTTCAACTCCCAGAATTCCTGAGCCAGCCACGCTGAGGGGAAAGGGAGAGGTTTCCAAGCTGAGCCAGGCTGGCTCAGGAATTCTGGGAGTTGAAGTCCACGAGTCATGAAGGGGTCATGGTTCCCCCATGCTGGCTCAGGAATTCTGGGAGTTGAAGTCCACGAGTCATAAAAGAGCCCAGGTTGCCTACCCCTGCGTTAGACAGTTGAACCCATCCTCCTCAGCCAGGGGATTGGAACTTGCCTGGAACTTGCCAAGCCTGGGCTGACTGACAGCTGCCAGGCACAAAACTGGCATCTCCTTTCAAGCCTTCTGGGAAATCACAGTCCTGGAAGGTTGGCTGCGGTGCCCCACCCTTTCTGCCCCCCTCTGCCCCCCACCGGGGCTTCGGTTCCTCTTGGCTTGGCTTGCTTGCTCTCCCTTCCCCCTTCCTCCCCCCTCTTGGGGTCCCTCCCTTGGGCTCCTCTCTCCGCAGGGCCCCCTTCCCAATGCTCCTCCTTGGAAGACCCCTCCCCAGAGCCCCTCGGCCCCCTCCCCTTCTTTGAAACCCCCCCTCTGGCCCTCTGCCCATCCACCCTGGAGAGAGGAGGGGAGTAAAAGATCCCCAGCCCCAATGCCACCGTGGGGCTGCCCCCCCTCCGCCTCAGGCTAGCTGGCCTTGTTGCCTGCAAAAAGACCCTCTGCCCCAGATTTGGAGGAGTCTTTCCCCCCCCCCCGAGCTGCCTTCCTCTCCCCCTCCCCCGTTCGTAGGTTTTCTAGGGGTGCAAGAAGGGTCCCCGATGATGGTCTTCCACCGTCAGTGGTTTCCTTCCATCCAGCCCTCCCACCACACCCCCTCCGTTGACCCTCTTTCTGGGTTCCCGGGGACCGTGGGGGGGATTGTGGGGCGAAGCAGAGGCAGGAGGTGGGAAGATTTTGTTTGTGTGTGTGTGTGTGTCAGCAACAATCCTTCCCTGTGCTTGCCCCTCTTTACCGCCTGACCCACGGAGCAGCGTCGGCACAGAGCTTGCCAAGAGCCATAGGGGACGGGTCCTCCCTCTCCTATGGGGCATGGTGGTCTGGCTGACCCCCCCAGGAAAAGGAGGGAGGCATCTCGAGCTGTCAGTGGCCAGCTGCTTCCCTTCACCCCGTGGAACAATCTAGGGCAGTGGTTCTCAACCTTTTTAATGCCGCGACCCCAACCGGTCGTAAGTCGAGGACTAAACCGGTCGTAAGTCGAGGACTACCCAACCGGTCGTAAGTTGAGGACTTTCCCTGCCCGGGAGTGCCACGCATGCGTGGTTCCACCCCCTGCGCCGGCCGAGGTGTAGCTGGCAAGCGGCAGAGACGGAGCAGGCCGACCACCAGCTGGCCCAGCCCAAGGGAGGTAAGGCACCCGCCGGAAAAGGGGAAAAAACATGGCGGACAAAAAAAAATGGCAGACAAAAAAAATGGCGGACAGCCTTGCTTGGCGAACCCCATGAAATGGTCAATCGACCCCAAATGGGGTCCCGACCCACAGGTTGAGAACCACTGATCTAGGGGGCAGGTATGGAAGGGGGGGGAAAGCAAGTTCTCTCTGGAGGAATTTTGTGCCCCAGAAACCTCCTTTCCCACCCCAGGGAGTCTTCCACAGGGAGTCCTCGCTTTATGTCCACGACGGGGTGTGTGTGTGTCAGGATTTCTGTTGCTCAGCAAAGAGGTTAAAAGTCAGTGGCCCCCCATTTTACGACTGTTTGTGCCACGGCCGTTCAGCGAATCAGTTTGCAATTGTTAAGCCAATCACGAGATCACGGACGCCGGCTGGAAAGGTCAGTCTGAATGGTCATTGATTAGCTACAAGGGGGATGTTTTCCCAGCTAGAAGCCCCTGGCATCTTTGACCTGGTGGGCCCCGGGGCCCCTTGAATCTACGTTAAGCTTGTCTTGCAAAATTGACAGCCGTCCCTTACTTTGATTCCACCAATCCGGGGCTCTCGTCTCCTCGGCGGGCCGCCCTCAAACTTTCTCATTGAGCTCGGCTTAAGAAGTTGATGCGATAATCTCTGTATTTTATTCTAGATGAACTCTCTATTTATTCAAAGCTAACTTATGATATTTATTGTAGGTACCGTCCAAAGTGCATTTGAACTTCTACGGGACTGTTCTCTTCTTCATTTCCGGCTTTGCCTCGTGTTGTTTTGTTGTTCTTCTTCTTTTTAATTTATTGCACAAACATGGTACCCGAAGTTTATTTGACTTTCGGCTCTGGCTCTTTTTT
>NW_015388603.1:64038-65540 GCF_001527695.2 Protobothrops mucrosquamatus
GCAACCTTCCTGCCGGAGGGGTATTGCAAGCCATCACTTGCTCCAGACCGGAGACGAAACCGTGTTGGGAACTGCAAGCTAAAATCGATCGTTAAGCTTCCCGCCGTAGTAAAAAGCAATAAAAATGCATCCTTAAAAACTGATCAGTCCGGCACAAAACCCAAGAAGAGAGATTTGCAGTTAGAGAGAAATTCGAGGTCGGGATCTTGCCTAGAAGCCAAGAGATGGGTTTTGACGTTCCTGCAGTTCGGAGGGCTCCGGGAGGTCATCTAGTCCAACCCCTTGTCCAGGGCAGACCTCTGCGGCTATAGCCTTCCCAACAGCCATGATGGACCCATCTCCAGCAAAGGAGAATCCGTAGCTGCCTGAAGCAGCCAGTTTCTTTTCTTAAACAACTTTGACAGGGAAGGTTTTTTTGTGTTTTTCTGATGTTAAACCGACATATGAGGCCTTGTGATTTAACCCAGTGGTTTCTGGGACTGCTCTAAAATAATCCTGCCTTTTACCGCCTTGCAGACTCTAGCAGGTGGATGATGTGTCCTTCTCCTCCAGACTAAACATCCCCTGTGCATCATGCCTCAGTTTAATGACGTTTTTTTCCCCTTTTACCCTTCTGCAGATCATTCCTACAGGAAGCCGATCGGCTCAGGAAGACGCAGACCCCAAATCTGGGAACTATGGAAGCATTAAAATCACTAAAGGTTTATTTAGAAAGATTACAGAGAAGAGCAACAAAGATGATCAGGGGACTGGAGGCCAAAGCATATAAGGAACGGTTGCTGGAATTGGGTATGTCTAGTTTAACGAAGAGAAGGACGAGGGGGGACATGATGGCAGTCTTCCAGTATCTCAGGGGCTGCCCCAAAGAAGAGGGAGTCAAGCTATTCTCCAAGGCGCCTGAAGGCAGGACAAGAAGCAACGGATGGAAACTAATCAAGGAGAGAAGCAACCTAGAACTAAGGAGAAACTTCGTGACAGAACAATTAACCGGTGGAACAACCTGCCTCCAGAAGCGGCGAATGCTCCAACACTGGAAGTTTTTAAGAAGAGACTGGACAGCCATTTGTCTGAAATGGTGTAGGGTTTCCTGTCTGAGCAGGGGGTTGGACTCGATGACCTCCAAGGTCCCTTCCAACTTTATTATTATTATTATTATTGTTGTTGTTGTTGTTCTTGTTGCCCTTTTTATTGAAAGAAAGAAAGAGAAAGAAAAAAAGAAAGAAAGAAAGAAAAAGAAAGAAAGGAGAAAAAACAACAGCTTTAGAAAGCCCTGAAGATTTATCTCGTTTTGCGGAATGGAAAAATGCTGGGTTTACATTTGTCCGCCTGCCACCCAGCCTCCCGACAGCAGCGGGGAGGGTTTACTCAACTCAAACTATTCAAAGCCACACTCTGTAAATATTTTATTAAGCATCTCTGGAGTCTCATAAATCTCGGGTTTCTTGAAAGAGGAACGGACAGCCCGACTTGGCCCTGCGATGGGGTTCTTGGTGGGGCGGGGG
>NW_015388603.1:66121-76550 GCF_001527695.2 Protobothrops mucrosquamatus
GAGAAGGACGAGGGGGGACATGATAGCAGTATTCCAGTATCTCAGGGGCTGCCCCAAAGAAGAGGGAGTCAAGCTCTTCTCCAAAGCGCCTGAAGGCAGGACAAGAAGCAACGGATGGAAACTAACCAAGGAGAGAAGCAACCTAGAACTAAGGAGAAACTTCCTGACAGTTAGAACAATTAACCATTCTATTCTAGTCTAGTCTAGTCTATTCCATTCCATTCTATTCCAGTCTAGTCGTCTAGTCTAGTCTATTCTTTGCTTGCCAAGAAGTAGGTTGTGGTCTACTTTGCCAAATGTCCACAGCCTTTCATTGGTCCAGTAATTTAGTATGACATAAGATCATAACTGGGCCCAAAGTTCGCGTTGCTAAGCGAGACAGCTGATAAGTGAGTTTTGCCCCATTTTACGACCTTGCTTGCCACTGCTCTTAAGTGAATCACTACAGTTGTTAAGTTAGCCACACGCTTGGCTTCTCCACTTGCTTTGCTTGCCAGAAGTTCGCAAAAGGAGACTGGGAGGCTGTGACCGTCATAAATACAGGCCAGTTGCCAAGCGTCTGAATTTGGATCACATCACCACGGAGATGCTGCAATGCTCATGAAGTGTGAAAAATGGTAAAAAAAAAAAAAAGAATAACTTGAGTTGGAAGGAACCTTGGAGGTCATCTAGTCCAATCTAGATGGTGGGGAAAGGTTCATAAGTCAGTTTTTGCAGGGCTGCTCTCACTTGAAATGGTCACTAAAAGAATGGTTGTAAATCAAGGATGGTCCTGCGTGGGACGGCTTAAGCCCAGGGCATCCCTGGGAAGGTGCAAAATGACACCCAACATCGCAAACATGCAACAGAGAAAAAAAAATGTTTCCAGGGGACGTTGGTGCCATTGTGAAATGCTGTTAAGGAAAGGCCTATCCCAGAATGTCACAATCCAGACGAAGTAGGTGGAAGATAACAAAGGAAGGATTGTAACACAGAAGGGCCAACCTCAGTGAAAGGAGCATTGTTGTCATCGTCTTGTAGCTACGTTGTCACAGCACCCAGGTAATATTTCTCAACCTTGGGACCTTGAAGATGAATGGACTTCAACTCCCAGAATCCATAGAATAGAATAGAATAGAATAGAATAGAATAGAATAGAATAGAATAATATAGAATAATATAGAATATAGAATATAGAATATAGAATATGGAATGGAATAGAATAGAATAGAATAGAATAGAATAGAATATAAAAAGAATAGAATAGAATAGAATAGAATATAAAAAGAATAGAATAGAATAAATAGAATAGAATAGAATAGAATATAGAATATAGAATATAGAATGGAATGGAATGGAATGGAATAGAATAGAATATAAAAAGAATAGAATAGAATATAGAATAGAATAGAACAGAATAGAATAGAATAGAATAGAATAACAGAGTTGGAAGGGACCTTGGAGATCTTCTAGTCCAACCCCGTGCTTGGGCAGGAGACCCTATCCCGTTTCAGACAAATGGCTGTCCAGTCTCTTCTTAAAGACTTCCAGTGTTGGAGCATTCACCGTTTCTGGAGGCAGGTGGTTCCACTGGTTAATTGTTCCGACTGTCAGGAAATTTCTCCTTAGTTCCAGGTTGCTTCTCTCTTTGCTTAGTTTCCATCCGTTGCTTCTTGTCCTGCCTTCAGGTGCTTTGGAGAATCGCTTGACTCCCTCTTCTTTGGGGTAGCCCCTGAGATACTGGAAGACTGCTATCCTGTCCCCCCTCGTCCTTCTCTTCATTAAACTAGACATACCCAATTCCATCAGCCGTTCCTTATATGTTTTAGCCTCCAGTCCCCTGATCATCTTTGCTGCTCTTCTCTGTACTCTTTCTAGAGTCTCAACATCTTTTTTACATCGTGGTGACCAAAACTGGATGCAGGAAAAGAAATAAAATGTTAGCACAATGTCTCCATGATGGCTTTTGTAGTGTTCTCCTTGGTAACCACCCTCTGGAGTCTTCTCAGGGATGTGGTAGAGGTAGGATGTGTGTGTGTGTAAGTGTGTGCATGTGTCAAAAAATACCTGATGGTGCACCTGTAGCCTCACCCCCTCACTTACCTGCATGTGTGTTGCAGAAGGGCGGGATTTTGATCCACACAGTCCCAGTTGCTAATTTGACTTTTTTTTTGGCCGCCTGGTGGATGTGCCTACAGAGATGAAGGATCCAGAATTTGGCTAAAAACTTTGGAAGGAATATATCCATTCACATGTTTATCTTTCCAGCTCTGCCTGCATAAACGGGTCAGAGATATTGTCTGGAATTGTCTAGGACTCTAGGGTGTCTGGCTGGAGTGGAGGGGTTGGACTAGAAGACCTCCCAGGACCCTTTCTGCTCTATTCTGATTGATTGATCTGGAGGCTAGTCTGGCGTTCGAAAGGAGAACGACTATTTAACGTTTACCTTCAACTTCAGCTTACATTGTTCATGGCCACCAAAAGCACCGTTTTGACTGTCAACAGAATAGAAACTAACCGAGTCGGAAGGGGCCTTGGAGGTCTTCTAGTCCAGCCCCATGCCCAAGTGGGAGACCTTATACCATTTGAGACTAATGGTTGCCCAATCTCTTCTTGAAAATCTCCAGTGATGGAGCACCCACAACCTCTGGAGGCAAGCCATTCCACTGGTTAATCCTTCTCACTTATCAAAAAACTTCAATCAGAATAGAGTTGGAAGGGACCTTGGAGGTCTTCTAGTCCAGCCCTCTGCTCAAGCAGGAGATCCTGTGCCATTTCAGACAAATGGCTGTCCAGTCTCTTCTTAAAAACTTCCAGTGTTGGAGCATTCACAACTTCTGGAGGCTGGTAGTTCCACTGATTAATTGTTCTAACTGTCAGGAAGTTTCCCCTTAGTTCCAGGTTGCTTCTCTCCTTGAATTAGTTTCCATCCGTTGTTTCTTCTCCTGCCTTCAGGTGCCTTGGAGAATAGCTTGACTCCCTCTTCTTTGGGGCAGCCCCTCAAATACTGGAAGACTGCTATCATGTCCCCCCTAGTCCTTCTTTTCTCTAGACTGGCCAAACCCAAGTCCTGCAGCCGTTCTTCGTAGGTTTTAGTCTCCAGTCTCCTTGGATCATCTTAGTTGCTCTTCTCTGCACTTTTTCCAAAGTCTCAACATCTTTTTTGTAATGTGGCGACCAAACCTTCAAGACCTGAAGATCAGAACATTCATTCCTGAAGGTTCCCAAGGAAGACCAGAGCATCCTTCAGGCCATCGCTGGCTGTCCTGCAATGCATTGTGGGAAAATCCTTCGGCCTGTAAGGATCCCGAGCCTTCAGATGGACAGGCTTGGCTTTCCTGAGATTGGGAAAGCACCCCCTTTCCCCCCCCCCGCCTGCTCTCTACATAGTTCCTCCTCCAGCGGCTTTTTCAGCCTCTGTTCCAAACCACTTGCAGGCATCTGGAGCTCATTTGGGCCAGATGTTTCCAGAAGGAGAGGCATGGCATTCATGGGTTGTTTCATCCCTGGGGCCTCACCAGGATACCTCAAGTGGGATGTCCATCACTTTGGGGTGAGGGTTTTTCTTTTTTTGACACAATCTCACCACCTGTTGACTGGTATGAGAAGCGAGGGGGGGCGTCCTGCCTCTTTATCTGCTTCTGTGTCTCTCCAGATGTTCTTCGTTCTCTGCAAACAGACAAAACACACTTTTTTCCTCTCTGCTCTTAAACAATGGGGATCCATCCCAGCTTTTTGTGTCTCCTGTAGAGTGTCTGATGTAGACACGAAAGAGGATTAGAATAGAATATAGGATAGGATAGGATAGGATAGAATAATGAATAGAATAGGAATAGAACAGAATAGAATAGAATAATGAATAGAATAGAATAGAATAGAATAGAATAGAATAGAATAGAATAGAATAATAGAATAGAATAGAATAATGAATACAATAGGAATCGAATAGGAATAGAATAGAATAGAATAGAATAGAATAGGAATAGAACAGAACAGAACAGAACAGAATAGAATAGAATAATGAATAGAATAGGAATAGAATAGAATAGAATAGAATAAAATAGGAATAGAACAGAATAGAATAGAATAGAATAATGAATAGAATAGGAATAGAATAGAATAGAATAGAATAATGAATAGAATAGAATAGAATAGAATAATGAATAGAATAGAATAGAATATAGAATAGAATAGAATAGAATAGAATAGAATAGGAATAGAACAGAACAGAATAGAATAGAATAGAATAGAATAATGAATAGAATAGGAATAGAAATAGAATAGAATATAGAATAGAATAGGAATAGAATAGAATAGAATAAGAGCAGAATAGAATAGAATAGAATAGAATAAGAGCAGAATAGAATAGAATAGAATAGAATAATGAATAGAATAGGAATAGAATAGAATAATGAATAGAATAGGAATAGAATAGAATAAAAGCATAGTAGAATAGAATAGAATAATGAATAGAATAGAATAGAATAGAATAGAATAGAATAGAGTAGGCTAGGCTAGAACAGAACAGAACAGAACAGAATAGAATAGAATAGAATAGAATAGAATAGAATAGAATAGAATAGAATAATAACAGTGTTGGAAACACTGTTAAAAACTTCCTGTGTTGGAGCATTCACAACGTCTGGTGGCAAGCTGTTCCACTGATTAATAGTTCTCACTGTTAGGAAATTTTTCCTTAATTCCAGGTTGCTTCTCTCCTTGGTTAGTTTCCATCCGTTGCTTCTTGTCCTGCCTTCAGGGGCTTTGGAGAATAGGTGGACCCCCCCCTCTTCTTTTTGGCTTGTCTAATTGTGTTTCTTATCTGGAGTCTCTGTGGGCTCTTTGCTTATGAATAGAGTGGCCCAGTCTTTCTGAATGGGTTACAAAATCTCCATTTCTAAAGAATTCAGGCTGGACGTTTTTAAGAAGAGACTGGACAGCCCTTTGTCTGAAATGTTATAGGGGTTTACTGCCTGAGCAGGGGGTCGGACTAGAAGACCTCCGAGGTCCCTTTGTTAGTCTGTTACCTCCAAAGCTCAAGTAGGGGAATACAATATCCTTTTTTTCCCCCCTTCTGGATTGCTGACATTTTTCGCTTGCATCTTTGGCCGTCCTGCAGGATTGCATCATGAGTGGGACATGCGGGAGCAAAGCCTCGGAGGCGGAAACATGCAGCGTGGCCCAGTGGCTAAGAAGGAGGGCAAGTGAGGCCAGGAAGCTGGATGTTGGCCCAACGGATGGGCACCATCTGGACCACCTTGTAAGCAGGGCTTGTCCTGATCCATGGCTCTGCACTGGTCCTGAGTGGTTAAGCCAGCCTGCTGAAAATCCTCCTTTGGTTATTCCCGACGAGTTCTTATGAGCAAGTTTCTAGACCTCATGACATCCCGACTGTGGGTCCCCGCACGTGGAAGCTGCAGAAGGGTGCAGGAAAGGGACACAGGAACAAACGGAGCCTCCTTCCGCTGGTCATAAAATTCTAGAAAAGGAAGCTTCGGGGGAGAAGTGGAGATCATCTAGTCCATCCCCCCTGCCAGGTGAAAATCCATCTTGACGCTTTGGTGGTGTGAGCTCCGTGCTGAGCGGCAGCTGTTCTCCTGGGTGTCACACAGGCCCTCCTGGAGATGAACTGCAGGCCGAGCCCATGAGGCTGGGCAGAGGGGGGACCGTTGGGCTGTAACTGGCTGCACAGAGCTGGGATGAAGATAAAGAGGCTCTGTGGTGCAGTGGTTAGAGCAGGTCCCTCTACAGCTGAGAGGCCTCTGGAAAAGTAGAGGAAATCCTGGCTCTCCCTTCATCCCTCCCTCCCTCCCTCCCTCCCTTCCCTCCTTCCTTCCTTCCTTCCTTCCTTCCTTCCTTCCTTCCTTCCTTCCTTCCTTCCTTCCTTCCTTCCCACTTAGCACAAGCATTTAGACTTATCCACCACTTCACAGTGCTTTACCACTCTCTCTAAGCGGTTTACAGAGTCAGCCTCTTTGCCCCCAACCATCTGGGTTCTCATATTACCGACTTTGGCTGGGTCAACCTTGAGCCGGTCAGAATTGAACTGCTGACAGTGGGCAGAATTAGCCTGCAATGCCACATTTTAACCACTGCGCCACCACAGCCCTTCCTTCCTTCCCAATTTCTTTCCTTCCTTCCTCTCACTCTCATTCTCTCCCTTCCTTCCTTNCCTTCCTTCCTTCCTTTCCCATTTCTTTCCTTCCTTTCTCCCATTCCCTCCCTCCCTCCCTTCCTTTTTCCTCCCTCCCTCCTTCCCTGCTCTCCTTCCTATTCCCTCCCTCCCATTCTGCACGCTCTGTATTTCACCGTCTGATATCTTTTGCAATCTGATCAAGCTGTGCCCTTCGCAAGGCGGGTTCTAAATCCCTATCTTCCAGCATGCCACCTGGAGTGGACCTTTCCTTTATCAAAACTTTTGGGGAAAACAGACCTCCAGACCCCCACATTTTAGATTTGAACACCTCCCCTGCCCCCCAGCCCCTGCTCCACCCCCCCCCTCCCGGAAAAGGCTGGGGAACACTGACCCTCTGCTATAAAATGGATTATTGCGGCCGGTCGCTCTCTTGAGACCGAGAGTGGCTAGTTCCATCCTCCGTGGCAGGCTGGAAGACACGAATTTATAAGCCGCCTTCCGAAAGAGACTCTGGTCAAATATCTCAAATGCTATCAGATATCGAAATGCAGACACCCGGTAGACCGAGTGCCACCATCCTCAAAACCAGGGAGAGAATAACAGGAATATCATTACTTATAACACAGGTCGACTTACAACCGTTCGTTTAGCTGCTCTTTGAAATTACAAACGGCACTGGGGAAAAAAGTGACTTAGGACCATTTCTCGTATTCAGCACCCCTGCGGCATCCCCAGGGTCACGTAGCATCAAGATCAGGTGAAGTATTAATACCACTTTACAGGGCCTTGGTAAGGCCACACTTGGAATCCTGCATCCAGTTTTGGTCATCATGATGTAAAAAAGATGTTGAGATTCTAGAAAGAGTGCAGAGAAGAGCAACAAAGATGATTAGGCGACTGGAGGCCAAAGCATATAAGGAACGGCTGCTGGAATTGGGTATGTCTAGTTTAACGAAGAGAAGGATGAGGGGGGACATGATAGCAGTCTTCCAATCTCTCAGGGGCTGCCCCAAAGAAGAGGCAGTCAAGCTATTCTCCAAAGCCCCTGAAGGCAGGACAAGAAGCAACGGGTGGAAACTAATCAAGGAGAGAAGCAACCTGGAACTAAGGAGAAACTTCCTGACAGTGAGAACAATTAACCAGTGGAACAACCTCCCTCCAGAAGTGGTGAATGCTCCAACACTGGAAGTTCCAGTATCTCAGGGGCTGCCCCAAAGAAGAGGCAGTCAAGCTATTCTCCAAAGCCCCTGAAGGCAGAACAAGAAGCAACGGATGGAAACTGATCAAGGAGAGAAGCAACCTGGAACTAAGGAGAAACTTCCTGACAGTGAGAACAATTAACCAGTGGAACAATCTGCCTCCAGAAGCGGTGAATGCTCCAACACTGGAAGTTTCTAAGAAGAGACTGGACAGCCATTTGTCCGAAATGGTATAGGGTTTCCTGCCTGAGCAGGGGGTTGGACTCGATGACCTCCAAGGTCCCTTCCAACTTTTTTATTATTATTATTATTATTATTATTATTATTATTATTATTATTATTATTATTATTATTATTATTATTATTATTATTATTATTATTATTAATCAGAGTTCAGGCATTTGGCAACTGTCTCACATTTACGACGGGTGCATTGTCCTGGGGTCGTGTGTCAACGGGGGAATCCAGATTCACTTTTCACGACCGTGTTCCTAACTTCACAACCGTGGTTCGCTTAGCCAGGATGGCAGAGAGCGCAGGGACCCCACACATCCAGGCCCACGACCTGAGCCCAGCTGCCCCTTCCCATCTGCCCCTCCTCTCCCGCTGGTTCTCAGACTCGCTCGCTCTCCCCCACCCCACTCAGCAACAGGAGGAACATCTCAGACCCCCCCCCCAAATGATGGCCTATCCAGCTGTCAGCCAGGAATGTGGAGTTTTATGCCCTGGGTGGCGGCAGCTGTTGTCTGCATGGCTCGGGCCTCCACAGCAGCCGGGCAGGAATTTGGGGAAAGCATCAACCGGGCAAAAGGAAACGGCCATTGGTTTGGTGGGAGTAAATGCCTCTTCTTGCCAGAGTCCTGGCAAGTGGAAGTCCGCAGATCATGAAGTCAGCCGGGTTCCGAAACACCGCTCTGGATTGCATTTCCTTCTGCTTTTTGCACTGATATGAAGTGAGGGTTGGACTAGAGGCCTTCTAAGGTCCCTTCCCACCCTTCTGATTTCCTCCGTTTTCTGACAACGAACGTTTTTCTCCCAGTCAGCTCTGTTCTGTTCTGTTCTGTTCTATTGTTCTGTTCTGTTCTTTCCATATTCCATATTCCATATTCCATTCCATTCCATATTCTATTCTATTCTATTCTATTCTATTCTATTCTATTCTATTCTATTCTACTGTTCTGTTCTATTCTATTTTCTGTTCTCTTCCCTTCTCTTCTAATTTCTCTTCTCTTCTTTTCTAATTTCTATTCCCAATTTCTATTCTGTTCTAATTTCTATTCTATTCTATTCTAATTTCTATTCCATATTTTCTATTCTCCATTTCATTCTATATTCTATTCTATTCTATTCTATATTCTATTTTATATTTTATATTCTATTCTATATTTATTCTCTATTCTATTCTATTCTATTCTATTCCTATATTCTATTCTATATTCTATATTCTATTCTAGTCTCTATTCCTCTTCTCTTCTCTTCTCTTCTCTTCTCTTCTCTTCTCTTCTATATTTTCTTTTCTATTCTATTCTATATTTATTCTATATTCTATTCTAGTCTCTATTCCTCTTCTCTTCTCTTCTATATTTTCTTTTCTATTCTATTCTATATTTATTCTATATTCTATTCTATTCTATCTTCTCTTCTCTTCTCTTCACATTCTATATTCTATATTCTATATTCTATTCTCTATTCTCTATTCTCTATTCTCTATTCTCTATTCTCTATTCTCTTCCATTCCACTCCATTCCACTCCATTCCATTCCATTTAGGGCCATTGTGGCTGCCACCTTGACTCAACTCTGTAAACACCGACACTAACACACAAACACACAAAAACACCAGATGGGGAGAAGAAGGGGCAAGCCCTTGAAACATTGAGAAATCCAAGGGTTTTCCTCCTCTGGAGAAATTCCTTGGCAATTCCTCTCTGCTCAGCCCCAGCACAATTTCTCTGGCCACAAACACTTAACAACCGGTGACAATAATTGGCACATGTCTGGATGCAAAGTTCGAGGCAGAAATTAAACCAACCCAAACCTCATAAACATGTAAAATTCCTGTCCGGTTAGAAACATTCCACTCCAAAAGAGTCTCTCTCTTTTTGTTTTTCTAAAAGCAAAATAGGCGGAGTGTTTATGGGATGTGGGGTCAAGCCATGCCGCGGGGAGGGGGCCGTTTCAGTCTGGACAGTCCTTTATTAGAAATAGTACAGGTGGTCCTCAGCTTACGGCCACAACCGAGCCCAGAATTTATCTTGCTAAAGTGAGAAATGTGTTATGTGAGTTTTGCTCCATTTTACAACTTACCTCGCCACGTTTATTAAGCGGATCACTGCAGTTAGGGATTAAACTAGTCACTCGCTTGTTGGAAGGCCGCAAAAGGGGATCGCATAGGACCGCAGCCGTCATAACTACGAGTCATTTGCCAAGCATCCGAATGTAAATCACGTGACCACGGGGATGGGACGACGGTGTGAAAAACGACACGTTTTTTCCAGCGCCGCTGTAACTTTGAACTGTCACTAAAGGAACTGTTGTAATTTGAGGACTGCTTTCATAGCTCAGTTGCGAGAGCAGGGGGTTGGACTAGATGACCTCCAAGGTCCCTTCCAACTCTGAGGGTTACAGTCCAGGTCCGCCTTAAGCTCTGGTTTCTTAAGGAAAGTCAACCCCCGCCAGCTGCCTCTCCCTGTGAGATGGTGGGGGTCAGGCTGTTCCTGCAGAAACAAAGGCCCCTTGCTTTAATAATAATAATAATAATAATAATAATAAGAATAAGAATAAGAATAAGAATAAGAATAAGAATAAGAATAAGAAGAAGAAGAAGAAGAAGAAGAAGAAGAAGAAGAAGAAAAAGAAGAAGAAAAAGAAAAAGAAAAAGGAGAAGGAGGAGGAGGAGGAGGAGGAGGAGGAGGAGGAAAGAAAGAAAGAAAGAAAGAAAGAAAGAAAGAAAGAAAGAAAGAAAGAAAGAAAGAAAGAAAGAAACAGAATGCCTAATACTGGCTGCTCAAGAACAAGCACGACAAACTAAATGCCATGAAAGCGAAGTTACAAAAATCCACTGACAATCCAAATTGCCGAAAAGTTGAAACTGTTTCACACCTAATTTGTGAGTG
>NW_015388603.1:78738-86238 GCF_001527695.2 Protobothrops mucrosquamatus
GTAAACCAGGGGGCCAGTCGAGATCTACGTCGGGTCAGAGGCCGCAAAGGCACGACTCGGTCTAATGCTGCGGCGGCAGTTGTCTCCCAAGCCGCCGCCTGATTTTCCGCCGAGTCGTGGACCAGTTGACTGAGGTTCATGTTTAATGAATAAGAGTATAATAATAATAAAGTTGGAAGGGACCTTGGAGGTCATCTGGTCCAACCCCCTGCTCAGGGGGCTTTGCAAGCAGTTTAACGAAGAAAAGGATTATGGGTCCCACGATAGCAGTATTGCAATATTTGAGGGGCTGCCGCAAAGAAGAGGAGGGGGGGTGTTCCACCTATTCTCCAAAGCCCCAGAAGGCAGGAGAAGAAGCGACGGATAGAAACGGATCAAGGAGAGAAGAATTAACCTGGAATTAAGGAGAAATTTCCTGACAGTGAGGACGATTAACCGGTGGAACAGCTTGCCACCAGAAGTTGTGTTTTCGCTCTATCACTGGAGGCTTTTAAGAAGAGACTGGGCAGCCATTCATCTGAGACTGCATAGGGTGTCCTGCTTGAGAAGGGGCTTGGACTAGATGACCTCCAAGGTCCCTTCCAGCTCTATTCTGTTCTGATCAAAGAGAGCAGCAACCTGGAACGAAGGAGAAATTTCCAGACAGTGAGAACAATTAATCAATGGAATGGCTTTTGCCTCCGGAAGTTGTGGAAGCTCCATCACGAGGCTTTTAAGAAGAGACTGGACAGCCATTTGTCTGATATGGTTTGGGCGGGTGTCCTGCTCGAGCAGGGGGTTGGACTAGATGACCTCCAAGGTCCCTTCAATTCGGTTTCTCTGTTATTTCCAGCTGAAAACCAGCTGGCCCTCCCAGCTAAGCCGAAAGGACTTGGCCCAGCTGCAAAAGGCAACACACACACACACACATTAATATTATCTTTATTAGGATGATTTTTTTAGACGGCTACTGGGGGATTTTGTGCTGAGCTGCCTAGAATTGCATCAGAAGATGAAGTACACATGCGAATATAGGTAATAAATAAATGCCTGCGTATGTTTTATACATAGCTATTCGGAGGAAGAAGATGGAGCACCATCTATTTCTGTTTGTTTGTTTTTTTACACAATTTAGGGAGCCCTGTTGGCGGGAAGGATGGGACCTTTCATCACTTTAAGGATGCTTCTTTTTTTTTTCCCTTGCAGAGGGTGGAAGATTGTAGCGCTGGGCTCAGCTCTGCTTCATTTTTCAGTAGGACTAACCTGTCATTAAGCCCTGTTCTCCGCTGGGAAAGAGAGCCAAAAGGTCATCCAATCTGACCCTCGGAGTCCTAAAGGGGAATGGCAGAAAAAAAAGGGGCTAGAGGCTTGCAACTGTGACTGTGGAAGGTAATAGATTCCAGAGTTCACAGATAGATTGCCTCGGGGGCTGGAAGTTTCATTAGCAATGGTGGCTAGCTGCATTCATTCATTCATTCATTCATTCATTCATTCATTCATTCATTCATTCATTTGACTTTTATGGCACTCTTATTAGTTTGCAACTCACTCAAGGTGTCAATTGTACACAACAATCTGTCCTCCTCTTTTCCCCACAACAACAATCCTGTGAGGTGGATTGGGCTGGGAGAAAGAGGGACTAGTCCAAAGTCACCCATCTGGCTTTCATGCCTAAGGCGGGACTAGAACCCACCGTCTCCTGGTGATTGGCCCAACATTACCCAGCTGGCTTTTGTTCTGAAGGCGGGACTAGAACTCCCCGTCTCCTGGTGATTGGCCCAAAGTCACCCAGCTGGCTTTCATGCCTAACGCGGGACTAGAACTCCCCGTCTCCTGGTGATTGGTGCAGTCACCCAGTGAACTTTCATGCCTAAGGTGGGACTAGAACTCTCAGTCTCCTGCTGATTGGCCCAAAGTCACCCATCCGGCTTTCAAGCCTAAGGCGGGACTAGAACTCCCCGTCTCCTGGTGATTGGCCCAAAGTCACCCATCTGGCTTTCATGCCTAAGGCGGGACTAGAACTCCCCATCTCCTGGTGATTGGTGCAGTCACCCAGCGAACTTTCATGCCTACGGCGGGACTAGAACTCTCAGTCTCCTGGTGATTGGCCCAAAGTCACCCACCCGGCTTTCAAGCCTAAGGCAGGACTAGAACTCCCCGTCTCCTGGTGATTGGTGCAGTCACCCAGCAAACTTTCATGCCTAAGGCGGGAGTAGAACTCTGTCTCCTGGTGATTGGCCCAAAGTCACCGATCTGGCTTTCAAGCCTAAGGCGGGACTAGAACTCCCCGTCTCCTGGTGATTGGCCCAAAGTCACCCATCTGGCTTTCATGCCTAAGGCGGGACTAGAACTCCCCGTCTCCTGGTGATTGGTGCAGTCACCCAGCGAACTTTCATCCCTAAGGCGGGACTAGAACTCACCGTCTCCTGGTGATTGGCCCAAAGTCACCCATCCGCCTTTCATGTCTAAGGCGGGACTAGAATTCACCATCTCCTGGTGATTGGCCCAAAGTCACCCATCTGGCTTTCACGCCTAAGGTGGGACTAGTACTCACCGTCTCCTGGTGATTGGCCCAAGGACACCCAGCCAGCTTTCATTTTTCAGCAGGGGGCTGGACTAGATGGCCTTCAAGGACCCATCCCACCCTCGGATTCTCTGAGCCTGCCGAGAAAGTCAGAGAGCTCCGTGTTGGCCCTCAGTTTGGCAGGCGGGAGCCTTTCCTTCTGTCAAGTCCGGGCCAAGTCAGACTCCTGCCTGCAAGAGTCCCTTTGATATGTGAATCTCCCCCTTTTCTGCGTTTTTTTTTGACTTTGACTTTGCTGAGGGCTGTGGAGAATTAAGACATCTGGCCCGAAGCTTCGCACCGAGCCAGCGAAGACACTATAAATTAGGATATTTAAAGACAGATGCAGTTTTTCCACTGCAACATTTTTTCCCCCCGTAACGTTTTTCTAATCTTTGCTGAAAATGACAAGTTTGTCACTCTGGCAACATTTGATGTACGTCTAAATAAAAAAAAAGAGAGAGAGAGAGGGGTGACTCCCTCTGAGCATCATCCCCATTCCTTGTTGATTTGGGAGATGCCCAGGAAAAAAATAGCACATTTAAAAAAAAAAAAAAAAAAGCGGGTGGATTATCCTCTTTTTTCTTTCAGTTATTCCAAGGAGAAACCAAAACCTTCCAAAAACGAATAAGGGAAAAAAAAAAAAAGGTCTTTCTGTAAATTGGATATTTGTTTATATTGAGATCCTATTCTATTCTGGACTTTTTTCCTGGAAGAGGGGGAAAAAAATTGAAATGTTGACTTTGTGTTTTGACAATTAAGTGAGTCATTATTGCACAAATGTGGCGAGGGGTTGTTATTTGGCACAACTAAAAAGTTGATAGTGTAATTTTATGACGGATCTTACTGCACCGGAAGAAGTTTGAAGTCACTGCTTTTTGTCTCTTTTTTATTTTCTTTTATTGATTTTTTTTGGGGGGGGGGCACGGTGGCTCAGTGGTTAAGATGCCCAGGTTTGACACCCGAGCACAGAGACAGAGACAGAGACAGAGACAGAGAGACAGAAAGAGAGAAAGAGAGAGAGAAAAAGACAGAGAAAGAGCGAGACATAGAGACAAACACACTCAGAGGGAGACAGAGAGAGAGAGAGAGAAAGAGAGAGAGAGAAAGAGAGAGAAAGAGAGAGAGAGAGAGAGAGACAAAGAGAAAGAGAGAAAGAGAAAGACAGAGAAAGAGACAGAGAGAAAGAGAGAGAGAAAGAGAGACCGAGAGAGAAAAAGACAGAGAAAGAGCGAGACATAAAGACACACAGACACAGAGGGAGACAAAGAGAGAGAGAGACAGAAAGACACACACACACACACACACAGACAGAGATAGAGAGAGACAGAGAGACAGACACACACACAGAGAGAGAGAGGCAGAGAGAGAGACAGAGAGAGAAAGAGACAGAGATAGAGAGACAGAAAAAGAGAAAGAGAAAGAGAAAGAGAGAAAGAGACCGAGAGAGAAAAAGACAAAGAAAGAGCGAGACATAGACACACATACAGAGACAGACAAAGAGAGACAGAGACAGAAAGACAGAGAGAGAGACAGACAGACAGACAGACACACACACACACACACACACACACACACACAGAGACAGACAGACACAGAGAGAGTCAGAGAGACAGACACACACACAGACAGAGAGACAGACAGAGACAGATACACACACACACACACAGACAGAGAGACAGACAGAGACAGATACACACACACACACACAGACATAGAGAGAGACAGAGACAGAAAGACAGAGAGAAAGAGAAAGAGAGAAAGAAAGAGAGAGAAAGAGAGGGAGACAGAGAGAGAAAAAGACAAAGAAAGAGTGAGACATAGACACACACACACAAAGAGGCAGACAAAGAGAGACAGAGACAGAAAGAGAGAGAGAGAGAGAGAGAGAGAGAGAGACAGAGAGAGAGAAAGACAGAGAGAGATATATATTCTTTCAAGATATGCATTGGTGCAATGCCACACCAGGTTCAACCAAGCAGGAAGGTCAGAAAAGTCAAGATGGCGGCCCCAACCAGGGCATCAGAACCCCACCCCTTGTTATACGTACGTTGCATGATTGTGGTTGCCTCAATTGTTTTTTAAAAAAACCTTCTTCACCTCCTCTAAGCAATCAAACATTTGTTCTTTCCAAAATGATCCGAGCGCACATCTAATTAATCAAACATCTAGGCGGCTGTTTTTGTAGTAGTAGTATTGGCAATTTGCTTGTGCAGGGGTTTTTTTTTTTTTTTTTTTTGAAACACCGGATGGAAAATTGTGCAAGAGCATCCTTTAGGAAAAAAAAAAATCCACAGCAAACTTTTAGCCAGGCACATAATTCCTGTGTGTGGAAATATTAGAAATAATAGACCCGGCCACAAAACAGTGTCGTGCTTGTTATAAGCCTCGGCCGGTGGAGAATATTGGGAAGAGGATGGGGTGTAGGGTCTGTGTGCGTTGCTGTGAGAAATTGCACAAGGCTGGAATCCAGCGTGTGCTACAATCAAACGTGCCAGCATCCTTCCCACAATCTAAGTTAGATCCAATTCCTTCTTCGGGATAATATTAATCTCCAAACCGTGAAGCATCTTTCAGTTTATTGATGGCTCCAGATGGCAAAGAAATCCAGGAGAGATGAGTATATTTTGTGTCCCCCGTACTAACCTTTTGAGTTGAGTCCCCTGCACAAAAGATATTTTTTCCCTTATAAGGCCAGAGATACATTTTTTCCCCTCCCAATTTGCTCATCCCTCAGTTGAAGACATAGCATGGCCAATTCGATTCAAGTTTTAAAAACTTTGGGGTTTGAGAGGGGGGCGGTACCAAAACTCTGATGATAGCAGTCTTCCAATATCTCAGGGGATGCCCCAAAGAAGAGGGAGTCAAGCTATTCTCTAAAGCACCAGAAGGCAGGACAAGAAGCAACGGATGTAAACTAACCAAAGAGAGAAGCAACCTAGAAATAAGGAGAAATTTTTTGACAGGTAGAACAATTAACCAGTGGAACCACCTGCCTCCAGAAGTGGTGAATGCTCCAACACTGGAAGTTTTTAAGAAAAGACTGGACAGCCATTTGTCCGAAATGGTGTAGGGTTCCTGCCTGAGCAGGGGGTTGGACTAGATGACCTCCAAGGTCCCTTCCAACTTTATTATTATTATTATTATTATTATTATTATTATTATTATTATTATTATTATTATTATTATTATTATTATTATTATTATTCAGCATCCAGGTAGTCCTTGCCTTACAACAAATTCGTTTAGGGACCATTCAAAGTTACGACTGCACTGAAAAAAATTGACTTATGACCATTTCCCACGCTTATGACCGTTGCAGCGTTCCCCGTGGTCACATGATCAAAACTCGGACGCTTGGCAACGGACTCATATTTACGACGGTTGAGGTGTCCCTGGGGTCACGTGGTGCCCTTTTGTGACCTTCTGGCAAGCCACGTCCATGGAGAAGCCAGATTGACTTAACAACCGTGTGACTAACGAAACAACTGAAGTGGCAAAACACACGGAATAATTGCCTGGCTTAGCAAAAAAAAATTTGACGCTTCCCCACTGACTTCGCTTGTCCGCAGGTTTTCGGCCGTTGCTTGTCAGTTGGGTGTGAGCTCTCTTTTCAGTGGCAGCATAAATTTGGTCGCTAAAGAACGGTTGTTAAGTCAAAAACTGCCTGTATAAATAAATGTCAATATATAAATAGAAATAAATATCCTTTCCTAACTGTGCCAAGATTGTCCTAAGGCTGACAGGCCTTGGAGAAACACAGCAGACCTGCCACACAACGCAAAAAGTGAGAGGGAGGAAGCTGACCTTATATAAAACCTTAGTCAGGCCACACCTGGAATACCTGCACCCAGTTTTGGTCACCACAATATAAAAAAAGATGTTGGGACTTTGGAAAAAGTGCAGAGAAGAGCAATAAAGATGATCAAAGGCCTGGAGGCTAATCATAATCATAATCATCATCATAACAATAATCATATCAATAATCATAACCATCATCATGATCATCATCATAACAATAATAATAAAGTTGGAAGGTACCTTGGAGGTCATCTAGTCCAACCCCCTGCTCAGGCAGGTGACCCTATACCATTTCGGACAAATGGCTGTCCAGTCTCTTCTTAAAAACTTCCAGTGTTGGAGCATTCACCGCTTCTGGAGGCATATAAAGAACGGTTGCAGGATTTGGGTATGGCCAGTCTAGAGAAAAGAAGGACTGGGGGGACATGATAGCAGTATTCCAGTATTCGAGGGGTTGCCACACAAAAAGGGGGGGGGGTCCAACTTATTTTCCAAAGCACCCGAAGGCAGGACAAGAAACAATGGATGGAAACTAATCAAGGAGAGAAGCAACCTGGAACTAAAGAGAAACTTCCTGACAGTGAGAACAATTAACCAGTGGAACAGCATGCCACCAGAAGTTGTGGGTGCTCCATCACTGGAGGCTTTTAAGAGGAGATTGGACAACCATTTCCCTGGAACGGTATAGGTCTCCTGCTTGAGCAGGGGACTGGAGGCTAAAACATATGAAGAACAGTTGCAGGAATTGGGAATGGCCAGTCTGGAGAAAAGAAGGACTGGGGATGACAGGATAGCAGTCTTCCGGTATTTGAGGGGCTGCCAGAAAAAAAAGGGGAGGGGTCAACTTATTTTCCAAAGCACCCGAAGGGCAGGACAAGAAACAATGGATGGAAACCAATCAAGGAGAGAAGCAACCTGGAATTAAGGAGGATTTTCCTAACAGTGAGGACAATGAAATGGCTTCCCTCCAGAAGTGGTGGGTGCTCCGTCACTGGAGTTCTGTGAGAAGAGATTGGACAGTCACTTGTGGGTTTCCTGCCTGAGCAGGAGGTTGGACTAGAAGACCTCCGAGGTCCCTTCCAGCTCTGCTGTTCTGTATCTGTATTCCTGCGGTCGGTGGAAGGGATGAGGGACTGGGAGAGGGGCGTTTGGAGAAG
>NW_015388603.1:94191-106691 GCF_001527695.2 Protobothrops mucrosquamatus
TTTGTTTTGTTTTAAAGTCTCCAGCCTATTGTATCAGCAGGGGTTTGGTCCTTGTGCCTCTAACAAGGACGGCAATAGGCTGGGATAGAACACACTCTTCTAAAAGAGTGCAAATGACCAGCTGTCTGCAAGGGGTATAAATCCTTCCCTTCCCCACCGTCCAGTCAGAGCTGAAGAAGCTTCTGGGAGGAGAAGCGAAACGCCTTCAAAGGAAAAACAAGAAAGTCCAGTTGCCTCTTGAAAAAGCATCTTTGGGACAAGTATGACTTGGATGACTGAGAATCTCCATAGACAACATCTCTTAACACAATTTATATAAATGTATTAGAACCGTCCCACAATTGGTTGACCCCCCTCATTCTTTGGGGCAGCCCCTCAGATGTTGGAAGGCCGCTATCATGTCCCCCATAGTCCTTCTTTTCAATAGATTGCAGATCCCGAGTCCTGCAACTGTTCCTCATATGTTTTGGCCTCCAGCCTCTTCTCTTTGTAGCTCTTCTCTGCACTCTTGTTTTTAAGAGTCTCAACACCTTTTTTTATATATTGTTGAGACAATGCCACTGGAGGCAATCTTCTCTGCAAAGAGAGCTCCATTTGCTAGGAGCCTGGGAAACCAAGGGCATTTGATGGGGACGGGATGGGGGGGGGGGGAAGAGGGTCTTCAGTACCTGGCCAACAAAATTTGGGAAACTCCCATCCAGTTATGTGTTGTTCCTTATCACGGCACGTGGTAAGGAGAGATTGGACAGCCGTTTGTCTAGAATGGGATAGGGCAGGGGTAGGCCACCTTGGCTCTTTTATGACTCGTGGACTTCAACTCCCAGAATGCCTGAGCCAGCTGTGCTGAGGGGAAACGGAGAGGTTTCCAAGCTGAGCCATGCTGGCTGAGGAATTCTGGGAGTTGAAGTCCACGAGTCATGAAGGAGCCATAGTTCCCCCCTGCCGGCTCAGGCATTCTGGGAGTTGAAGTCCACGAGTCATAAAAGAGCCAAGGTGGCCTACCCCTGGGATAGGGTTATATCCTTCAATCGGAATAAAGCTGGGACCTTGGAGGTCAGCTAGTCCACCCCCTGATCAAGCAGGAGATCCTGTACCCTTTCAGATAGGGGGCTGTCCAGTCTCTTCTTAAAAACTTCCAGTGTTGGAGCATTCACCGCTTCTGGAGGCAGGTTGTTCCACTGGTTAATTGTTCTCACTGTCAGGAAATTTTCTCCTTAATTCCAGGTTGCTTCTCTCCTTGATGAGTTTCCATCCGTTGCTTCTTGTCCTGCCTTCAGGCGCCTTGGAGAATAGCTTGACTCCCTCTTCTTTGGGGCAGCCCCTGAGGTATTTATATAAAGCGGTACTAATACTTTGCATGATCTTAATAATAATAATAATGTTGATAAAGTTGGAAGGGACCTTGGAGGTCATCTAGTCCAACCCCCTGCTCAGGCAGGAAACCCTGTACCATTTCAGACAAATGGCTGTCCAGTCTCTTCTTAAAAACTTCCAGGGTTGGAGCATTCACTGCTTCTGGAGGCAGGTAGTTCCACTGGTTAATTGTTCTCACTGTCAGGAAGTTTCTCCTTAGTTCTAGGTTGCTTCTCTCCTTGATGAGTTTCCATCCATTGCTTCTCGTCCTGCCTTCAGGGGCTTTGGAGAATAGCTTGACTCCCTCTTATTTGGGGCAGCCCCTGAGATACTGGAACGCTGCTATCCTGTCCCCCCTAGTCCTTCTTTTCTCTAGACTGGTCAAATCCGTTCTTCCTATATATATTTTTTGTCTCTAGGCCCTTAATCATCTTAGTTGCTCTTCTTTGCACTTTTTTTTTTTTGCACTCCTACTTGAGCAGGGGGTTGGACTAGAAGACCTCCAAGTTCCCTTCCGTTGATGCTGTTATTCTGATCGGAGGCGGTGAGCCTTCAGCGGCACGGCTGTGGACGCCGTCTTGACCTTTAGGATCCCACCCCCCCTCCCATCCCCAGGGGCCCATTTCTATTTTAGAGGCTCACCGGACTCATTGGGGCTCGGACTCCGGAGCGCCGTCGGGCTGCTCGGCTGGGCCTTGATCGTTTTCCGGCTGGCTTGGCGCTTGCAGCGGTTCTGAGGTTTCGGCTTCACCCGGACCGTCTGCCTGGCTCACCGGAGGCTCGGCCTGGCCTGAGTCTTCGGGCTGGTCAGGAGCCCCCAGCGGGCCCGAGGGCTCGATCAGCAGGGAGGCAGCGGCCTCCAGCTCCTCCACGTCCAGGTCAGTCAGCTGGGGAGCTTCGGGCCAAGCGCCCTCTTCGAAGGCCTGCAGCCTCATTTCCACCACGTGTTGAATTAAGCCTAGAGGAGGGGTGCGGTTGGGCTGAGAAGCAATAGCAGCAGCAAGAGCACTTATATACCGCTTTAGAGGGCTTCACAGCCCTCTCCAAGCGGTTTACAGAGTCAGCCTATGAGCCCCCCAACCATCTGGGTCCTCGTTTTATCGACCTGGGAAGGACGGAAGGCTGAGTCGATCTTGAGCCGGTGAGAGGATCGAACTGCTGGCAGTGGGCAGAGTTTAGCCTGCGATGCTGCATTCTAACCACTGCACTACCAAGGCCCTTCCTTCCTTCCTTCCTTCCTTCCTTCCTTTCCTTCCTTCTCATTCCCAGCTCTTCCCTCCCTCCCTCTCACTGCCCTTCCTTCTCATTCCCACCTCTTCTCGCCCTCCCTCTCACTGCCCTTCCTTCCTTCCTTCCTTCCTTCCTTCCTTCCTTCCTTCCTTCCTTCCTTCCTTCCTTCCTTTCCTTCCTTCCTTCCTTCCTTTCCCTTCCTTCCTTCTCATTCCCACCTCTTCTCGCCCTCACTCTCACTGCCCTTCCTTCCTCTCTTCCTTTCCTTCCTTCCTTCCTTCCTTCCTTTCCTTCCTTCCTTCCTTCCTTTCCCTTCCTTCCTTCTCATTCCCACCTCTTCTCGCCCTCACTCTCACTGCCCTTCCTTCCTCTCTTCCTTTCCTTCCTTCTCATTCCCATCTCTTCCCTCCCTCCCTCCCTCTCACTGCCCTTCCTTCCTTCCTTCCTTCCTTCCTTCCTTCCTTCCTTCCTTCCTTCCTTTCCTTCTTTCCCTTCACACTTAGACTTATATACCGCCTCATAATGCTTTACAGCATCTTCTGAGTAAGCATGATTCTCCCCAACAATCTGGGCCCTCATTTTACTGACCTTGGAAGGATGGAAAGCTGAGTCAACCTTAAGCCAGTTAGGAATAAACTGCAGGCAGCGGGCAGAATTTAGCCTGCAATGCTGCATTCTAACCACTGCACCACCAAGGCCCTTCCTTCCTTCCTTCCTTCCTTCCTCCCTCGCTCCCTCCCCCCCCCCTCCCTCCCTCCCTCCCTCCCTCCTTCCTTCCTTCCTTCCTTCCCTCCCTTCACACTTAGCACTAGCACTCAGGCTTATATACCTCTCCGTACTGCTTTACAGCATCTTCCGGGTCAGCCTATTTGCCCCCAGCCATCTGGGTCCTCATTTTACCGACCTCGGAAGGGCGGAAGGCTGAGTCGACCTCGAGCCGACGAGAGGATTGAACTGCTGGCTGTGGAATGCAGAGTTTGCCTGCAACGCTGCATTCTAGCCAGTCCACCACATCGGGGCTCTTATAATTAATTAATAAATAAAGAGATAAAACTATGAGGTATTTCTGAAATCCCTTCACGAGATCCTGCAAGGACTTTGGGGATGGCCGTAACTAACCACGACCCCTCCCCATCTCCTAAGGCAGTCACTTTGCCATGGAGCAAGTAGGGGGCTCTCTCCCATACTGGAGCCCTAGAGGGGCCAGGGGGGAGCAGTGACCCTGGAGTAAGAGCCCTTGGGCAGTGGAAACCGTGACTGCATGTGTGTACAGGTAGTCCTCGACTTAGGTCCACAAATGAGCCCCAAATTTCTGTGGCTAAGTCAGACAGTCGTTAAGCGGATTTTGCCCCATTTTACGACCTTTTTTTTTTGCTGCCGCAGCTAAATGAATCGCTTCAGTTGATCAGTTAATAACCCGGTGGTCCAGCCTTCAACTTAAAAGATTCTCTTTCTAGTCCAGGGCTTTTCAACCAGGGGTACGGGTACCACCTGGGGTACATGGGCACCCGGCAGGTGGTACGCGACCATCCTAGAAAAGTGGTAGCTGGGGAGGGGAATGAGCTGAACCGGTGGCAGCACCGCACAAGCCTGAGCGAGAGACGGCTGGAGCTGCAGGGCTGTCAGGGCTCAGCGGAAGCCCCAGGATCAGCGCTGCTTTCCAGCTGATCGGCGCTTCTTCGGGGCTGTCAGGGCTCAGCGGAAGCACCAGGATCAGCGCCAGGCTCCAGCTGGAGCTTGGCACTGATCCTGGTGCTTCTGCTGAGCCCAGAAGAAGCGCCGATCAGCTGGAATGTTGCAGCCTCTCCAGGGTCTTGTGATTTACATTCAGATGCTTGGCCACTGATTCATATTTATGACGGTCACAGTGTCCCAGGGTCATGTGAAGTGACCAAAACCTGCTGCAACCACCCAGCAGACGGGGGGAATAAAAACCAAACACCCCCACCCCACCCCCACTGCCAATCCTCAACAGAAACGCTCACAACAATGAAAACCTCGGACAGGAGGAAGAGCGTCGCTGGGCGGGCAGGCAGGTGTCTTGCTCGGCTGTGGCTTGGGGGGCACTTTTTTCAGTGCCATTGTAACTTCCAACAGTCACTAAGCGAACTGTTGTAAGTCAAGGACTACCTGTACTTTATCACTTTTTTCCTTTTTTTTGGTTTTGGGTCAAGTTTTTGACACCTTGCTAGGCGACTGGTGGTACTCGGATGTTGCCGTATCCTAAAAGTGGTACAATGGGTGAAAAGGTTGAAAAGCCCTGTTCTAGGAGACCCCAGCCCAGCCCAACTCTGTATTTACTGAGTGTGGGAGGGGTCAGTTAAGGGAGAGGGTCCTTGTTTTCTTTGGACAACATGTGATGGCCCCTCACAGCCCAGACTCTCACTTACTATCAGCAATGATTCGTCCAAGGGACCTTCTCTCCAGCAGCGTCTCCATCTTGCCCATTATCCATGGGATGAAGCCCGTCTCGATGTCTGGGGGGGGTAAAAGAGCAGGCGTTACCATTGTAAGGCCCATCATCCCTGGCCGGTGTGGTGCCCGCCTGATAGAAGTGAATGAAAGGTCTTCAAATTTTAAAATTGAATCTGCTGTGGAGGGGAAACCTCACTGAGTGGAGAAACAAGCCTGTCTAAGAAGCTGCAATAGGGAACCAGGAAATGGTAGGATAAAGGGAGGATGTAAGATAGGCACGTAGGCAAAAATCAGCCAGAATGGGAAAAGAAAAAATACAAGCTGTAAAAAAAACAGCCACCCTTGGAATCCTGCATCCAGTTTTGGTCACCACGATGTAAAAAAGATGCTGAGACCGTAGAAAGAGTCCACAGAAGAGCAACAAAGATGATCAGGGGACTGGAGACTAAAACATATAAGGAACAGTTGCTGGAATTGGGTATGTCTAGTTTAACGAAGAGAAGGACGAGGGGGGACATGATAGCAGTCTTCCAGTATCTCAGCGGCTGCCCCAAAGAAGAGGGAGTCAAGCTCTTCTCCAAAGCGCCTGAAGGCAGGACCAAAAGCAACAGATGGAAACTCATCAAGGAGAGAAGCAACTAGAACTAAGGAGAAACTTCCTGACAGTGGGAACAATTAACCAGTGGAACAACCTGCCTCCAGAAGCGGTGAATGCTCCAACACTGGAAGTTTTTAAGAAGAGACCGGACAGCCATTTGTCTGAAATGGTATAGGGTTTCCTGCCTGAGCAGGGGGTTGGACTCGATGACCTCCAAGGTCCCTTCCAACTATTATTATTATTATTATTATTATTATTATTATTATTATTATTATTATTATTATTATTATTATTATTATTATTATTATTATTATTATTATTATTATATGGCTCGCCAGGGAAAATTAGCTGAATGGGATAACTGGAAAGGCAGATTAAACTGAAACACAGGAAAAAAAACCTAAGCAGCCGTAAAATATCCCCAACACTCAAAACAAGCAATTGAATATGTCTAATAGCTTATATTATTAATGTACGTGTGAAGCATGTTTAAGGAAGGTAGCAGGAAATATGCAGGAAGCGGTCGGGAAGCGTGTAACCTCACAGTACCTCAGCCAATGGGGAACAAAGAAGGATGTGGCGGCCGGGACAGGGTTGTATAAAAGAAGGGAATATTTTGCGTTGGAACTTTGGAGAGAACCAAGCTTTGATAACTTCTCTCCCCGCTTATTGCAATAAATGAAAAAAAAAAGGCCTTCACGGACTCTTGGCTGGCTATTGTCAGTTGAGCTTGCCTCTGGTCACGAAGGAAAGTAGCCAGGAGCACATAACAACTCCATTGACCCACAGATCACCAAGGAGCTGTGATGAAGTTACCCCTGTTATGATGTAATTTGTACAGTGATGTCATCAATCGTGTGACATCCATCCCCACTACCCCATCACCCATTGCCACATAAGGACAAAGCAGACTCTGCAGAATCACAGAATCACAGACTGGAAGGGACCTCGGAGGTCTTTTAATCCAGAGGTCCCCCAACCCCCGGGCCGTGGCGCACTAGCAGGCTGTGGCCTGTTCGCAACCGGGCCGCTGGCTGGCGTGCACGTATGCACAGCTCAATTTGCAATTGAGCTGGGGGTATGTGTTGCATGCGTGCTGGCCTGCCGCTCACACAAGTTGAGTTGCGCATGCCTGTGCACGCCGGCCTGCTGCTCGAGTGGCCTGGTTCCCCTCTCCCTCCCCCCCAGCTGGGCCACCAAGCCACGAAGGTTGGGGGCCGTTGTTCTAGTCCAGGGGTAGTCAACCTTGGCTCTTTTATGTGCTGGCTCAGGAATTCTGGGAGTTGAAGTCCACGAGTCATAAAAGAGCCAAGGTTGACTACCCCTGGACTAGTCCAACCCCCTGCTCAAGTGGGAGACCCTATCACATTTCAGTCTCTTCTTAAAACCCTCCAGTGTTGGAGCACCCATAACTTCTGGTGGCAAGTCATTCCACTGGTTAATTGTTCTTGCTGTCAGGAAATTCAACTGGCCCAGAATGGTGCAGTGCTCCCAGAAATGGGGGGTGGGGGTAGTGTTCCTATGTAACCTCTTGATTGCGGGATCTTACTTCGGTTTCCAATTTAACACTAGGCAAGGTGGGAGGCCTATAAATTTAATAAATAAAAGAAACAAAATCTTGAGGTCCAGAGTGAATTGCTACGATGCCTGCTAGTGTCATCATTTTGCCATAGAAAAGGGGGGGGAGGGGTAGAAAACGGAGGGAATGGAAATTTGCAAGAAAGCCGTTCACGGACCATGAGAGCCTGCCCCACGTCAAGGTCATTGCCGCAGGTGCTTGATGGAGATGTGAACTGTTCCCATAACAAAAGAAACAGTACGGTTGGACAATGTGAACACCTGGTGGGTGGGAATCTATCTTTTAACTAAGCTCGCTTCACGCGGGAAAACTCAAGAGCTGGTTTTGCTTCTTCAGTTCTGAAATGCTGTACCCAATAAAGTTTTAACCTGATGGGCCTTAAACGCCTTGAGGTCTGCTAGTCAGACAGTTGACGCTTGACTTTTTTGACCACCACCTCCTGGCAGACATTCCTAGTGCAAGCTTTTTCCTTTAAAAACAAAAAAAAAACCACTTGTAGGAATGGGATGAACTGAATTTACAGATGGAGAAATGAGAAAATTTTGAATTCCGCAAATGGAAAAGGTTGAAACTGACCGGTCCCTCCGCCTGTGCTAGCACTGGGGATTAAATCAGGATTCCAAAACACAAAAGACTTCAAGCTGGCTCTTTTCCAATTCTACAGCCAGGCAGCCAATTCCCAGCACTGACCAAGGGAACCCTCTCTCCCCTCCACCCCCAGCACCTCTTTCCACCGGATCGTAGAAGTATCCACTGTCCCGAAGGCTGCCGAAGACGGACGGAACGAGATCCGAAAGATAGCGCTGGGCGAAGGTGCGAGCGGCGATCTTCTCCGCCGTTTCTTTCTCCTTCTGCAGCATTTCCATCTGCTGCTTTTTACGGCGTTCCTGCAGAGGAAAGGAGATGGAGGGTGCAGCCGTGGCTCCCTCGCTGTGTCCAACTAGCTCTTCAGCCACTCCTGCCCTTGCCAGCTGACTCCTCTTTGACTAGAGCTGGCCACTCCAGAGGCGTTCTTCCCTGTTTCCATGTTTAACATCTCCCCTCTGTCATTCCCAGACCTCGAAAGGGGGAAGGGGCTGGCATTCAAGGCCCCTTCCCAAGGCATCATCACCTGATGGGCTTCCTATCCACGCTTGCCCTGCACAACGGAAGCTCCTGGCGTACCTGGGGCAACGTTGTCCGGATTGTGATCCAGTCTGGAGCAATGTTTCTCAAGCTTGGTACCTTTCAGGCATCTGGACTTCCGCTCCCAGAATTCATTGCTGGCTGGGGAATTCTGGGAGATGAAGTCCGTACGTCCAAAAGCGGAGGAACACAGATCCTCGGAGGAACCCGGGGGCACTTGTGTTCGAACATCAGGAAGCGTCCGGAGTGCGGAGAGGGCCACGTCTCCTGGAGGGAGACCTCCTGATAGGCTTTCTGCCAAGCCCTCTTCCGAGAAGAGCCGCCTTGGAGCACCAGCAGCCACGTGGGGGCTTGGATTCCACCCCCTGAAAGATGCGGGGGAGTTTGCCCGTCTCTCAAATAGCCTCTGTAAGCAACACCGTCCTTTGACCCCAGAAATGGGAGGAGGAGGAGGAGGAGGAGGAGGAGGGGAAGGAGAAGGAAGAGAAGGAGAGGGAGAAGGAGATGGTGATGGAGAAGGAGAAGGAGAAAGAGGAGAAGGAGAAGGAGGAGGAGGAGGAGAAAGAGGAGAAGGAGAAGGAGAAAGAGAAGGAGAAGAAGGAGAGGAAAAGGAGAAGGGGAAGGAGAAGGAGAAGGAGAAGGAGAAAGAGAAGAAGGAGAAGGAGAAGGAGAAGGAGAAGGAGAAGGAGAGGAAAAGGTGATGGGGAAGGGGAAGGAGAAGGAGAAGGAGAAGGAGAAAGAGAAGAAGGAGAAGGAGAAGAAGGAGGAGAAGGAGAAGGAGAGGAAAAGGAGATGGGGAAGGGGAAGGGGAAGGAGAAGGAGAAAGAGAAAGAGGAGAAGGAGGAGAAGGAGAAAGAGAAGGAGGAGAAGGAGAAGGAGAAGAAGGAGAAGGAGAGGAAAAGGAGATGTGGAAGGAGAAGGAGAAGGAGAAGGAGGAGAAGAAGAAGAAGAGGAAGAGGAAGAGGAAGAGGAAGAGGAGGAGAAGAAGAAACATCTTACAGCAGTTACATCCTTCCTACAGTTGGGTGGCTGGAAAAGTGGGAAAAAGGGCTCGTTGGTGGGTGTGGGGCGCACATTCCTAGCCTCACTTGGGGCGTTGGGATCCTAAGCACCACACAGCCTTTTTCCCCCCTCCCAGAAACTGCTGTGGACTGCTCCTAAGGATGGAGGTTCCACGTACTGATTAGAAAAAATAGATCCACCTCGACTTCCTGTCAGCTTTGCAAGTTGGCACTTCCACCAGTTGCCAAGGACCAGTTTTGGGTCAAGAGATGACCGGCACTGACCGTCAAACCGAGAACTAGCAGTGGGAGCAGGGAGGGGGAGTGCTGCCCCCTTCCTTTAGGCCAGGGTTAGGCCACCTTGGCTCTTTTATGACTCGTGGACTTCAACTCCCAGAATTCCTGAGCCAGCCATGCTGAGGGGAAAGGGAGAGGTTTCCAAGCTGAGCCATGCTGGTTCAGGAATTCTGGGAGTTGAAGTCCATGAGTCATGAGGGGGCCATAGTTCCCCCATGCTGCCTCAGGAATTCTGGGAGTTGAAGTCCACGAGTCATGAAGGGGCCAAAGTTCCCCCATGCTGGCTCAGGAATTCTGGGAGTTGAAGTCCACCAGTCATGAGGGGGCCATAGTTCCCCCATGCTGCCTCAGGAATTCTGGGAGTTGAAGTCCACGAGTCATGAGGGGGCCATAGTTCCCCCATGCTGCCTCAGGAATTCTGGGAGTTGAAGTCCACGAGTCATAAAAGAGCCACGGTTGCCTACCCCTGATCTATCTATCTATCTATCTATCTATCTATCTATCTATCTATCTATCTATCTATCTATCTATCTATCTATCTATCTATCTATCTATCTATCTATCTATCTATCATCTATCTATCTATCTATCTATCTATCTATCTATCTATCTATCTATCTATCTATCTATCTATCTATCTATCTATCATCTAGGTCAGGGGTAGGCAACCTGGGCTCTTTTATGACTGGTGAACTTCAACTCCCAGAATTCCTGAGCCAGCCATGCTGAGGGGAAAGGGAGAGGTTTCCAAGCTGAGCCATGCTGGCTCAGGAATTCTGGGAGTTGAAGTCCACGAGTCATAAAAGAGCCAAGGTTGCCTTACCCCTGCTTTAGGCCCTGATCCCACCCAGGATCGGCCTGAAATCCTTCCCACGGGAAGCTTCTGACCCAAACCAGCATTCTCCCGCTCTCCCAAATTCCAGATATTTCTCTTAACGGCTACAGCTGAGCCCAAAATGGGTGTTACTAAGTGAGACACTTGTTAAGTGAGTTTTGCCCCATTTTACCACCTCGCTTCCGACGGTTGTTAAATGAATCACTGCAGCTGTTAAGTTAGTGACACGGTTGTTCGGTAAATCCGGCTTCCCTGGTCAGAAGGTCGCAAAAAGGGATCACGTGATCCCAGAACACTGCAACCATCCTAAATAGGATTCAGTTACCGAGCTCCTGAACTTTGATCACGTTATCTGGGGGATGCTGCGACGGTCGTAGGTGTGAAAAATGGGCGCAAGTCACTTTCTTCAGTGCCGTCGTAACTGGGAACGGTCACTAAGCTGCTGTAAGTCGAGGACTGCCTGTAAAAAGGCTCTGCTCTCTTTCTCCCCGGCCTGTGCGTACCTTTTCTTCTCGGTGTCTCCTCTCCTGCTCTTCAAGGCGCTGGACCTCAGCGAGTTCTGCCGCCCGCATTTCAAGGAAGGCGTACTGGTGCGCCCGCAGATTGGCCAGTTCCTCTTCTTCCATCACCTCCAGCAAAGCCTGCTCGATCGTTTTGCCCACCAAAACCTCAAGCATGGGCTTGACTTCGATATCAAAATCGAAAAGCTGCGGGAGGGAAAACAAAGCCGAAACGGGGAAAATTTATTCGGTGGAGGAGGAGAAGAGATTTCTGGGGATAGTTTTCTGCAAAAAATTCCCCCCCTCCCCCAAAAAAAGTTTCTGTGAAAATCCCCAGAGAATCTTCTTCCCCATTAGGCTGTCTAAAAACACAATGGAAAGCAGGTATAGATAATCCTCCATTTACGACCAGAATGTTGTCATTGAGCAAAAAGCGGTCTTGTGATTCCTTCGCTCAATGACTGCAATCTTGGCTTTTCCAGTTGCAGTTATTAAGCGACGGCATGGGTCTTTAAGTGGAGCTTCTGGGGAGGGGGCCTGGGCCTCCTGGCATGGTGGGGAGGGGTGGGGAGAAGGCCCAGGCCTCCCCACGCCACTCAAGCGCCATCCCCATTTTACAGGGGACAACGAATGTGAGAACAAAAATATTTGCTCAATGCTCCGTCATCCAGGTGAGGCTTGTCCCAAAGGGGCTTTTTTCCAAATGGCAACTGGACATTAAGAAAACCAAGATCATGGCATCCGGCCCTCTCAATTCCTGGCAAATAGATGGGGAAGAAATGGAGGTAGCGACAGATTTTATCTTTCTGGGCTCCAAGATCACTGCAGATGGGGACTGCAGCCAAGAAATTAAAAGACGCTTGCTCCTGGGGAGGAAAGCTATGGCAAATCTAGACCATACTAAAAAGCAGAGACATCACCCTGCCAACAAAATGGCGTATAGTCAAGGCCATGGTTTTCCCAGTTGCAATGTATGGCTGTGAAAGATGAACCGTAAGAAAGGCTGAGCGCCAAAGAATGGAGGCCTTTGAACTCTGGTGCTGGAGAAGACTCCTGCAAGTCCCCTGGACTGCAAGGCCATCCAACCGGTCAGTCCTAGAGGAGATCAACCCTGACTGCTCTTTAGAAGGCCAGATCCTGAAGTTGAAACTCAACTACTTTGGCCACCTAATGAGAAGGAAGGACTCCCTGGAGAAGGGCCTGATGCTGGGAAAGATGGAGGGCAAGAGAAGAAGGGGACGACAGAGAATGAATGAGGTGGCTGGATGGAGTCACTGAAGCAGGAGGCGTAAGCTTCAATGGACTCCAGAAGATGGTAGAGGACAGGAAGGCCTGGAGGAACGTGGTCCATGGGGTCGCGATGGGTCGGACATGACTTCGCAACTAACAACAACAACAACAACTGGACTTTCTTGTTGTTTTTTTCTTTGAAAACATTTTGCTTCTTATCCACCAAGCTTCTTGAGTTCAGTTCTCATCCAGAACTGAAGAAGCTTCTTGGAGGAGAAGTGAAATGTTTACAAAGAAAGAAACTCCCCCCCCTCCACGAAAGTCCAGTTGCCATTTT
>NW_015388603.1:111156-115868 GCF_001527695.2 Protobothrops mucrosquamatus
TCCACGTGGCGCCTCCCCTCCAGCGGTTCTGGAGTCCTGGTCCGCAGCTGCTCCTTCGCCCTCTGCCTCGCCAGCATCTTCCGATGGGCTTCACGCTGCCGCTGCAGCTCCAGCGGGTCGGGCTCACTGCTCTGGAAAGCCAAGCCACAACCGTGTTGTCAAGTTTCGGGGAGTTCCAAAGATGTTTTCTTAAGCTGGAGGTAAGTCGAGAACTTACCTGTACCTGTCTGATTCCTCCTCCTGTTGCCATTCAGGGTTAAATTCAGGTTGGCGTGGATTTTATTAAAAGGGCAATTCAAGCGATTATCATTTGGGGAGTGGGCGATCTCCTAAGGCTGGGAAAATACAGCTGCCACGTGCATTGGGTGGGGGTATCTTTTACCCCCCCCACAGGATTTGGCTGGTAGCAGTGGATGTTAAATACCTAACCAAGGAGAGAAGCAACCTAGAACTAAGGAGAAACTTCCTGACAGTGAGAACAATCAACCAGTGGAACAACCTGCCTCCAGAAGCGGTGAATGCTCCAACACTGGAAGTTTTTAAGTAATAATAATAATAATAATAATAATAATAATAATAATAATAATAATAATAATAATAATAATAATAATAATAATGGAAGGGACCTTGGAGGTCATCTAGTCCAACCCCCTGCTCAGGCAGGAAACCCTATACCATTTCAGACAAATGGCTCTCCAGTCTCTTTTTAAAAACTTCCAGTGTTGGAGCATTCACCGCTTCTGGAGGCAGGTGGTTCCACTGGTTAATTGTTCTCACTGTCAGGAAGTTTCTCCTTAGTTCTAGGTTGCTTCTCTCCTTGATGAGTTTCCATCCGTTGCTTCTTGTCCTGCCTTCAGGCGCCTTGGAGAATAGCTTGACTCCCTCTTCTTTGGGGCAGCCCCTGAGATATTGGAACACTGCTATCATGTCCCCCCTCGTCCTTCACCCAATTCCAGCAGCTGTTCCTTATATGCTTTAGCCTCCTGTCCCCTAATCATCTTTGTTGCTCTTCTCTGCACTCTTTCTAGAGTCTCAGCATCTTTTTTACATCGTGGTGACCAAAACTGGATGCAATATTCCAAGTGTGGCCTTACCAAGGCATTGTAAAGTGGTATTAATACTTCACGTGATCCTGATTCTATCCCTCTGTTAATGCAGCCTAGCACTGGTGTTGGCTTTTTTGGCAGCTGCAGCACACGGCTGGCTCCTATTTAAATGATTGTTCCAAACATTTTCTATCTTCTGAGCATGCCTAATTTAAAACTGACTTCCCCCCCTTCCCCGAGTAAAAGAAAAATGTTAAGGAAGAAGGACCCACCCAAGGTAACACGTGGAGGGCATACGTGTTGCCACGGACCACTCTCCGCTCGTACATGAGATTGGCATAGCGAATGGGCTCCTCCTCCCTGGAATAAACGAAATGGAAGACAACGTTAGCGAGGAGATGGAAAATAGCTTCTTCGTGTTTATTGCCAAAGACGGAAGGCTGCCCAAATCCAAGGAAATACATCAGTTACTAGGAGTTGGACCTCATACGATGCTATCTAGGAGAGAGACAAATGGGGCTTAAGGGGAGTTGTGTGAAAAATATCCCGGATTGACCTCTTAGCATTTAAGACAGGGTTTGTCAACTTCACCAACTTATTGCATTTGTGTGTGGGTTGCCAACTGCACAGTAGCAGATAGGAAAGCGCTCCAGAGGGTCATTACCATCGCCCAGAGGATTATTGGCTGTCCTCTCCTCCCCCACCACTTGGACGAACTGTACAACTCCCGCTGTCCTAGGAAAGCTCAAAATATTCTTACAGACTCATCCCGGACGTTCTTTTTTTTTTTAACTATTACCATCTGGCAGAAGGTACAGGACAATAAAAACAAAGACAAAGAGGCTGAAAAATAGTTTTTATCCCAAAACTGTAACCATATTAAATACCACAGTATAGTACAACATTGAGGTGTGCTATTAAGGGCAGCGCAAGGATGAATAGAGTATGAAGGATGTGTGTATATAATGTATATTCTTATTTGTGGTTGTTACTTGTGTGTAGTGTGCACTTTGCATAGCACTTAATTTCATTGTGAGTTACACAACGACATTGTGTAGAATATTCTATTCTATTCTATTCTATTCTATTCTATTCTATTCTATTCTATTCTGTTCTATTCTATTCTATTCTATTCTATTCCATATTTTCTATTCTATTCTATTCTATTCTATTCTATTTTAATTCTTATTCTATTCTATTCTATTCTAATTCTAATTTATTCTATTCCATATTTTCTATTCTATTCTATTCTATTCTATTCTATTCTATTCTATTCTATTATTCTATTCTATTCTATTCTATTCTATTCTATTCTATTCTATTCTATTCTATATTCTATTCTATTCTATTCTATTCTATTCTATTCTATTCTATTCTAATTCTTATTCTATTCTATTCCATATTTTCTATTCTATTCTATTCTATTCTATTCTATTCTATTCTATTCTATTCTATTCCAACTCCCAGATTCTCCAGCCAGCACACTAGCTGGGGAATTCTGGGAATTGAAGTCCATCCCTCTTCCAAGTTGCTGAGGTTGCAAAAGACTGATTTTTGGGGTGAAGTGAAAGCAGGAAAAGATGCTTGCCAATAGGGGTGACATGACAGCAGTTTTCTAATATTTGAGGAGCTGCCACAAAGAAGGGGGGGGGTCGACCTATTCTCCAAAGCGCCTGAAGGCAGGATAAGAAGTGACGGATGGAAACTAATCAAGGAGAGAAGCAACCTGGAATTAAGGAGAAACTTCCTGACAGTGAGGACAATTAACCAGGGGAACGGCTTGCCACCAGACGCTGTGGGTGCTCCATCACTGGAGGTTTTTAAGAAGAGACTGGACACCCATTTGTCTGGGATACCATACGGTCTCTTGCTTGAGCAGGGGGTTGGACTAGAAGACCTCCAAGGTCCCTTACAAAACTGTCATTCTGGTAGTAATTCTGGTTGGTCTGTGGTGCCCCTGCAGGTAGATAATTTTCAGCCAAAGAAAGCCAGTTTGCTCTCGTGGTTAAGACATCCAGCCAAGAAACTGGCAGACGTTGAGTTCGAGTCCTGCCTTAGGCACAATGCCAGCCTGGGGGCGGGGGAACTTTGGCCCCGTCTTCCCCCCTCTCCCAGCTCCAGGAAGAAGGCAAAAGGTTTGTGCAGAAAATACTGCTTTGTGTGCGTGTGTGTGTGTGTCTAGGCTCATCCAGGGCAGTTCCTGGGACTCAACCACTTTTGGGACGGCCGAGCCCTTTCTGAACTCGAACCCAGAACCCAGAGGAGACGAAACTATACAAACCGGGGCCATTAGATGCTCTTTAGGGTTTGGGGAAGGGGGGAGAGAAATGGGGTGTTGGAAAGGGGGCGCGTGTCTTTGCTTTCCTGCGAATGGTTTGACCCAGCGGGCATCTCCAAAGTGATGCTGGACCCCCCCCTCCACCCCCACCCGGTGCCCCCAGCATGTAGTTTGGCTGGGACAAGAGCCAAGAGGGCGGGGGGGGGGGTTTGCTCGGATTTGGGGACCCCTGTCTGCAGCTGAGTAAGGGGAGGGAGGAGAGAGAGCAAAGCAGGAGGACCAAAGCCAGGCCGTTGCCCTTAGCCGCAGAGGTGGGGGGCAACCCCCCCACCCTCCCTCCCTCCCTGCCAGCCAGCCGGAAAGCCTTGGGGGGACACTGGAGACCTCTCTGCCGGCTGGAGACCCTCCAGGGCTGCCCCTTGGCCTGGCTGGTACTCACAGCTCATTGGCCTCCAGGGTCGTCCGGTAACGCTGGCGGTTGGGCAGTGCCCGGGGCTGGCTGCAGTAGGAGTAGGTGCCCGTGGCCACCCCGCCCGTCTCCTCCCGGTTGACCAGCACCGAAGTGGACGCCATGCTGGCCTGCAGCCGCCTCCCGGCTCAAGAGTGGCCTGGCTGGCCTGGCTGGCTGGCTGGCTGGCAGGCAGGCAGGCCAGGGCAACAATCTTCCTTGGCAACCGTTGCCCGGCGACCTGGGGCAGGCTCCTAAGCAACGGTCGCCAAGGTAAACTGAGCCCAGAAGCACCTGCCCCTCCCTTCCCTCCCGGCAAACAGACAGCCGGAGCCAAGCGGGCATCCAGGCGGGCGACCGAGACCGGGTGGGGTCTGGGTAGGGGAGCTGGTGGAGGGAGGGATGCCACACTGGGTACCCAAGTTCTGCCAGTGGCCGGATCCTTCTGGGTTGGACTGGGAGCCCAGCCGAAAGGGACTCAGGTGCCTGTGTTGATCTTCACCTGTTGAACAGGAGGCTGCAGGATTCTGCTCTGCCCCAACTTCACCCCTGGGTTGCAGGAAAGAAGGAGGAGGAGAGGGAGAAGAAGGGGTTCTAGTCCTCATGGAGAAGGGTGATCTCAAGAGGAAGGCCATCTTTTTTTTGAAAATGGACTGTGATTAATATCTATCTATGTATCTATCTTTATCTATCCATTTATCTACTTATCTATTTAAATGTCTCTCCTATCTATCTATCTATCTATCTATCTATCTATCTATCTATCTATCTATCAATCTATCATCTATATCTACTATATTTATCTTCTATCATCTCTCTATCATCTATCTACCTACCTACCTACCTATCTACCTACCTGTCTGTCTGTCTATCTATCATCTATATCTATCTTTATCTATCCATTTATCTACTTATCTATTTAAATGTCTCTCCTATCTAT
>NW_015388603.1:116387-118122 GCF_001527695.2 Protobothrops mucrosquamatus
TATCTATCAATCTATCATCTATATCTACTATATTTATCTTCTATCATCTCTCTATCATCTATCTACCTACCTACCTACCTATCTACCTACCTGTCTGTCTGTCTATCTATCATCTATATCTATCTTTATCTATCCATTTATCTACTTATCTATTTAAATGTCTCTCCTATCTATCTATCTATCTATCTATCTATCTATCTATCTATCTATCTATCTATCTATCTATCTATCAATCATCTATCTATCTATCTATCTATCTATCTATCTATCTATCTATCTATCTAATATCTTCTATCTATATCTGCTATATTTATCTATCCTCTATCATCTCTCTATCATCTATCTATCTATCTATCTATCTATCTATATCTATCTATCTATCTATCTATCTATCTATCTATCTATCTATCTATCTATCTATCTATCATCTATCTATCTATCTATCTATCTATCTATCTATCTATCTATCTATCTATCTATCTAATATCTATCTTCTATCATCTATATCTACTATATTTATCTTCTATCTATCATCTCTCTATCATCTATCTACCTACCTACCTACCTACCTATCTATCTATCCATCTATATCTATCCATTTATCTACTTATCTGTTTAAATGTCTCTCCTATCTATGTCTGTCTGTCTGTCTGTCTCTATCTAATATCTATCTTCTATCTATAGCTACTATATTTATCATCTATCTATCTATCTATCTATCTATCTATCTATCTATCTATCTATCTATCTATCTATCTATCTATCTATCTATCTATCTATCTATCTATCTATCTATCTATCTATCTATCTATCTATCTCTATATAAAACATATGTATACTATATGTGTGTGGATGTCTGTCTATGGTTATATATTTATTTTTCTTTTGAGAGCAGGCATCAGAATTTCATTTAAGGTGTTGCCAGTGTGTTCACAGAAAAAAAAAGGACAATAAAATTCATCTTGTCTTAGAGAGCAAAGCCAGCAGGCAGGAGCCTCCCAACTCCCCAGGTATGGCTGGGGGGAATTCTTTGCAGGCCGAAACAGCAATGGCAAAGCACATGGATAAAGGGGAGGGGGTCCCCCACCAGCTCTGCAGCTGAAGGGGGCTTCCTTGAGGGCCCTCCCAATCCAGTTGCCCTAAATGATCCCCTTCCGAGCTAGGAGAGACTAGAAGACCTCAAAGGCCCCTTCCATCTCTGTTGTTCTGTTATTCCTGGGCCTTTTTTTTGTTTTTTTGAATCCCACTTTTTTGGGGTGGGGAATGTCAACTCATAGCAGCCAACTTAGCTAATATTCCTCCTCCTTTTTTCCATACAACAGTCCTGTGAGGTGGGTTGGGCTGAGAGGGAGGGAGGGAGGGAGAGAATTCACCACTGCCTGTTTTCTAGCCTGTTGTCTTAACCACTACCCCAGACTGCCATTCAGCATTGAACACATTTCAGATTTTATTTGAAAAAAGGAATTAAAGCAATTGTTTCAAAGCCTGGGAGATAAGGAGACGGATCTCCCCCCCCCCCCGTATTATTTCTGGGCCAGGAGGTCAAAAGCCGAAAGTATCTTTTGATGGCAACTTTGGGGAAAGACCTGGGTGGGTGGGTCTCATCTCAAGCCCCTTCCATCCAGGTGGCCCTGTGACAAGCGTGCAAAATGCCTAGGGTTATCATGCATAAGACAGGGGTTCATATAGGACAGATAGAAAGATAGATAGATGGATAGAGAGATAGAGAGATAGA
>NW_015388603.1:121271-123820 GCF_001527695.2 Protobothrops mucrosquamatus
TTCCTTCCCTCCTTCCTTCCTTCCCTCCCTCCCTCCCTCCCTCCCTCCTTCCTTCCTCCCTTCCTTCCTTCCTTCTCTCCCTCCCTTGTTCCTTCCCTCCTTCCTTCCCTCCCTCCCTCCCTCCTTCCTTCCTTCCTTTCCGAACGCCAAAGGAGCGCAACTGCAGTGCTGACCGACTAAGCTGGGTGATGAGATGTTTATTTAAAGATGTCCGTGTGAGTGTAGAAGAAAAGGGGGAAAGATACCTGAAATAAAAAACCCCAATACTGAGCAGTGAGTTGGACTAGAAGACCTCCAAGATCCCATCCAGCTCTGCTCTGCTCTATTCTGTTCTATTTACTCCAGTGTCTGTTCTACTCTACTCTTATTCTATTCTACTCTATTCTATTCTATTCTATTCTATTCTATTCTATTCTATTCTATTCTATTCTATTCTATTCTACTTTTACTCTGCTCTGCTCTGCTCTATATTCTGCATTCTACATTCTATTCTATTCTATTCTATTCTATTCTATTCTATTCTATTCCTATTCCATTCTTATTTCTATTCTACTCTACTCTGTTCTGTTCTTATTTCTACTCTACACTACTCTACTCTACTCTACTCTACTCTACTCTACATTCTACATTCTACATTCTATTCTATTCTATTCTATTCTATTCTATTCTATTCTATTCTATTCTATTCTATTCTATTCCATTCCATTCCTATTTTTATTCTACTCTACTCTGTTCTGTTTTTATTTCTACTCTATTCTACATTCTACATTCTACATCCTATCTCCTATCCTATCCTATCCTATCCTATCCTATCCTATCCTATCCTATCCTATCCTATCCTATCCTTCCTAGAGAGTCTTGTGGGAAGAAACTCTATGCCAAATGCCTCTGCTGGAGACACTCTCTCTGCATGGGATTCTTGGCCCCAGCAACTGCCTGACGGTGGGGTGTGTGCCAGGAGGCTGGAGCAGAACTGGCGGCCCCACTTCCTTTGGGGTGGGCAAACTCCACCCAAAAGGATGCCCCCCCAAAGCGCATTGCATCGAAGTCCCTGTGCAAGGACGCCTCTGCTACAGCCCTAAACCTTACAGGCCAGACTTAGATGATGTTAGCAATTTGGGGGATCCAGGAAGTGTCTGCATGGCCGGGCTGGGGTTCAACCTCCTCTGGGTCCTTGGATCCCGAAAGGAAGAATCCATTCTGCAGGGGTGGGGGGGAGACTGAGAAGCCCAGAGAAAGTTTCTCATCTTCGAAACGAATCAGAATCAGAATAGAGCTGGAAGGGGACCTCGGAGGTCTTCTAGTCCAGCCCGCTGCTCAAGCAGGAGACCCTATGCCATTTCAGACGAGTGGCTGTCCAGTCTTAGTCCTTAATGGAAGAAAGTCGAGCGTTTTGGGGTAACGGGAAGAGTTTTGAGGCCTGTGTTCTTCTCTCAAGCTCTGGGCCCTCCTTTCGCCTGGTGAGGTGACTTCGCAGCGAAGGCAACATGGGCACCACGGAAGCCACGCTGCGGATGGAAAACGTGGAGGTCAAGGAGGAGTGGCAGGACGAAGACTTCCCCAGGTTGGTACTTGCCGGGGGGGGGGGAGAGTTGCTCTCTGGGGGTGGGGGGAGGGGTCATTCCAGGCAGGTGAGCATTCCCGCTGGGCCCACCATCCCCCGGGAGCAAAAAAAAATGCATCTCCTTCACCTTTCTTTCTGGCCAAGGATGCTTCCCCCCCCCCCGGTCTTCTGCTTGAGATGGACTCCATTTCGGTGCTCTCGCCCCTCCATCCCTCAGAACCATGAGGACTAGAAACCTTGGTTTGTTTTGGGGAGAAAGGAGCGCTCTTGAAAGGCAGAGCACCAGCTCGGTGTGTGGGCAGTTCAGTCCTTGGCACCCCAAGGTTTGCTTGGCTTTGAAATAACAAGATGGTATTGGGAAAAATAATGTTTTTTTGAGGCACTGGATGGCTACCGGATTGTTGGTCATTGGAGAACATGTCTGGACAGGCAGAAGGGAAAGTTCTTGGCAGGGACACTGCCCTGGACACTGGAGTTTCAGATAGATAGATAGATAGATAGGTAGGTAGGTAGGTAGGTAGATGGATGATGGATGGAGAGAGGCAGATGGACAGACATGGATGGATAGATAGATAGATAGATAGATAGATAGATAGATAGATAAGATAGATGTTGGATGATGGATGGAGAGAGGCAGATGGACAGACATACGGACAGATGGATGGATGGATGGATGGATGGATGGATGGATGGATGGATAGATAGATAGATAGATAGATAGATAGATAGAGGGATGCATGATGGATGGAGAGAGACAGACAAACATATGGACAGACAGATGATAGGTAGGTAGGTAGGTAGTTGCAATGTATGGATGTGAAAGCTGGACCATAAGAAAGGCTGAACGCCAAAGAATGGAGGCCTTTGAACTCTGGTGCTGGAGAAGACTCCTGCGAGTCCCCTGGACTGCAAGGCGATCCAAGCGGTCAGTCCTAGAGGAGATCAACCCCGACTGCTCTTTAGAAGGCCAGATCCTGAAGTTGAG
>NW_015388603.1:127462-128681 GCF_001527695.2 Protobothrops mucrosquamatus
CTTGCACCAAATCTGTTTTTGATTGAGGGAACTAGATAGATCTATTCTAATGAAGAGAAGGATGTGATAGCATTGCCAATATTTGAGGGATTGCCACTAAGGAGAGGGAGTCAAGCTATTCTCCAAAGCACCTGAAGGCAGGATAAGAAGCAACGGATGGAAACTTATTTAAGGAGAGAAGCAACCTGGAACTAAGAAGGAATTTCCTAACGGTGAGAACAATGAATCAGTGGAACAACAACTTCAGAATATTGCATCCATTTTTACTTGCCACAACATAAAAAAGATGTTGAGACTCTGGAAAGAGTGCAGAGAAGAGCAACAAAGATGATCAGGGGACGGGAGGTTAAAACATAGAAGGAAAGGTTGCTGGAATTGGGGATGTCTAGTTTAATGAAGAGAAGGACGAGGGGTGACATGCTAGCAGCCTTCCAATATCTCAGGGGCTGCCCCAAAGAAGAGGGAGTCAAGCTATTCTCCAAAGCGCCTGAAGGCAAGAAGCAATGGATGGAAACTGATCAAGGAGAGAAGCAACCTGGAACTAAGGAGAAACTTCCTGACGGTTAGAACAATTAACCAGTGGAACTCCTTGCCTCCAGAAGCGGTGAATGCTCCAACACTGGAAGTTTTTAAGAAGAGACTGGACAGACACTTGTTCGAAATGATATAGGGTCTCCTGCCCGAGCAGGGTGTTGGACTAGAAGACCTCCAAGGTCCCTTCCAACTCTGTTTATTCTATTCTATTCTATTCTATTCTATTCTATTCTATTCTATTCTATTCTATTCTACTCTACTCTACTCTACTCTACTCTACTCTACTCTACTCTACTCTACTCTACTCTACTCTAGGTTGTATTCCTAATGCAAAGGGACAGTTATGAATCCAACTCTCCCCACAGATGGAACGGGGATAAAATAAATTAGAAATAAAACAGAGGGATTCACGGAACAGTTCTTGATGGAAGCGGGGTTGCTGGCTCTTTAAAAGCAACACCTGGAATAAACAGCTGCCGGATCTGGCTTGGCTTTGGCTTCCTGGTACACAATCATGGTTAGAAGGGATGCTGAGGCAGTTGGTCCGAGGAAGAGGGCGAGGGTGACGTGAGAATAAGCCAGCAGGGAAAGGAGGTAGAAATCTCTTGCGTTGCTTTTCAGCTCCAGACGTTGTTGTGATGCTCCAGGTTGGGATGCAGGGAGCATGCTCAGTGAGGCAGCCCGG
>NW_015388603.1:130397-137808 GCF_001527695.2 Protobothrops mucrosquamatus
AGGCAGGAAACCCTATACCATTTCAGACAAATGGCTGTCCAGTCTCTTCTTAAAAACTTCCAGTGTTGGAGCATTCACCGCTTCTGGAGGCAGGTTGTTCCACTGGTTAATTGTTCTAACTGTCAGGAAGTTTCTCCTTAGTTCCTGGTTGCTTCTCTCCTTGATCAGTTTCCACCCCGTTGCTTCTTGTCCTGCCTTTAGGGGCTTTGGAGAATAGCTTGACTCCCTCTTCTTTGGGGCAGCTCCTGAGATACTGGAACACTGCTATCCTGTCCCCCCTCGTTCTTCTCTTCATTAAACTAGACATCCCCAATTCCAGCAGCCTTTCTTTATATGGTTTAGTTGAAGTTCCACTCAATTTGCCAGGTTTGAAAAACCTTGCCTTAAAGGAAAGAAGAATTTAATGTCTATTTATGTGACGCTCTCTCCCCTTTGGTGCAGGCGTGTAAACACCGACACCAGTGTGAAACAGCCTTTCTCCCGTTTCTAAAGATAGCGGTCTCTCAGAATGAAGTAAACCTATCTCATAATAGTAACCCTCGGCCTTCCGAGGAGGCTTTTTCCTATAATCTAAGTAAATCCACAGATTATTTTCCCGTCGGCCGGCTCAGAGGTTCAGGCGTGGCCAAACATGGGCCGGAGGCCGGACCCCTCCAGCTTTCTGCAAAATCGGCCACGGTCTGGGCCTGCTTAATGCCCGGCCCCTCCTTTGAGGCATTTGAGGACACCAGAGCTTTCGATAAATAGGATTTCCTTGTAGAAAAAAAAAAAAGCTAGCGGAGCCGTTAGTAATTCCAGCAATTGCTACGTTTCCAACGCAAGCCATCATTTATAGTAAGACGGAGGAGGACCCGCTTGTTGAAATCCAGCAACGGGGTGTATAACAGGCTTGAAATTTCTCTTTTGTTAGTGAGGGTGTCCATAGAGCTGTTCTTTTTAAAAAACTTTTAAATCCCAGAATAAAGAGGAGAGGATAGAACTGGAACGGTTGCCAGAATTGGGTAATCTGCCACTATTGCAGAATTGGGTATGGCTAGTCTAGAGAAAAGGATGACTGGGGGGGGGGCACATGGTAGCAGTATTCTTAGTATTTGAGGGGCTGCCACAAAGAAGAGGAGGGGGTCAACTAATAATAATAATAATAATAATAATAATAATAATAATAATAATAATAATAATAATAATAGTAAAGTTGGAAGGGACCTTGGAGGTCATCTAGTCCAACCCCCTGCTCAGGCAGGAAACCCTACACACCATTTCGGACAAATGGCTGTCCAGTCTCTTCTTAAAAACTTCCAGTGTTGGTGCATTCACTGCTTCTGGAGGCAGGTTGTTCCACTGGTTAATTGTTCTCACTGTCAGGAAGTTTCTCCTTAGTTCCAGGTTGCTTCTCTCCTTGGTTAGTTTCCATCCGTTGCTTCTCGTCCTGCCTTCAGGCGCTTTGGAGAATAGCTTGACTCCCTCTTCTTTGGGGCAGCCCCTGAGATACTGGAAGACTGCTATCATGTCCCCCCTCGTCCTTCTCTTCATTAAACTTGACATACCCAATTCCAGCAGCCGTTCCTTATATGTTTTAGCCTCCAGTCCCCTGATCCTCTCTGTTGGTCTTCTCTGTACTCTTTCTAGAGTCTCAACATCTTTTTTACATCGTGGGGACCAAAACTGGATGCAGTATTCCAAGTGTGGCCTTACCAAGGCCTTGTAAAGTGGTATTAACACTTCACGTGATCTTGATTCTGTCCCTCTGTTAATGCAGCCCAGCACCGTGTTGGCCTTTTTGGCAGCTGCAGCACACGGCTGGCTCATATTCTCCAAAGCAACAGAAGGCAAGAGAAGAAATAATGGATGGAAACTAATCGAGGAGAGAAGCAAACTGGAACGAAGGAGAAACTTCTTGACAGGGAAGACAATTAACCGGTGGAACACAGCTGGCCACCAGAAGTTGTAGGTGCTTTTAAAGAAAAGACTAGATAGTCATTTCTCTGAAATTGTATGGGGGTCTCCTGCTTGAGGAAAGGGTTGGACTAGAAGACCTCCGAGGTCCCTTCCAACTCTGTTCTGATTCTGAAATCCCCATCGCTTTAAGGTGGTTGATTGGCTTCTCAGAGGACTAGAAACATGTTTTTTTTTCCTTTGCTTTTGATTGAGGCCCTGGACGTGAGACGTGCTGAGGGATATGCTTTAAATAGCCACAGTTTCTTCCAAATATTCTATGACTGGTTTATAGGCAGGAGAGCAGGATAGAAATCGCAAATAAAAAATGAATCATCACTTAGTCACAGTCTCCCTCTCTCTCTCCTTCTCTCCTCCCCATCTTGCACTAAAATCCATGCCGCAAATCGGGCAGAAACCAATTAGGGAGAATTTGTAAAAGTCTTTGCCCGTTAACCAAATGATTAAAGTTCCCAGAGAAGAGAATATTTCCAGCTCAGCATTGTGCTGTGGTGTCCTTGCTGCTCTCTGAGTGAGCTTGGTGGTTCTCTTGCAGACGTTTCATGATCCAGCCGAATAACACCATCAGTGTTAGAAGGGAGGGGGGTTTGTGGAGTGGAGGAGGAGGAGGAGGAGGAGGATTGTGGGGTCTTTGGTGCTCTCTGCACTTGATGGTTTTCTTGCAGACGTTTCATTACCCAACTAGGGAACATCATCAGTGCTAGACGAGTTAGCATCCTGATGATGTTCCCTAGTTTGGTCATGAAACATCTGCAAGAAAACCACCAAGCTCAGAGAGCACCAAGGACCCCACACTCATTCCTCTCCTCCTTCCCCTCCCTCTCCTCCTCCCCTCCCCTCCTCCATCTGAGATGGAATAGGTCAGGGGGTGTCAAACTCGCAATATCATGTGACGTGCTGCGATGTATCACAACTTTTTTTTCCATTGCCGGCAATAGGGTGGGCGTGGTTTCGGCCTGACGCATCCGGCCTGCAGGCTGGCAGGTTGACACCTTTGGTGTAGGTTCTCCTGCTTGAGCAGGGGGCTGGACTAGAAGACCTCCAAGGTCCCTTCCAGATTCTATTCTATTCTATTCTATTCTATTAAAAAAGATGTTGAGACTCTAGAAAGAGTACAGAGAAGAGCAACAAAGATGATTAGGGGACTGGAGGCTAAAGCATATGCTCCAACACTGGAGGTTTTTAAGAAGAAACTGGACAGCCATTTGTCCAAAATGGTATAGGGTTTCCTGCCTGAGCAGGGGGTTGGACTAGATGACCTCCAAGGTCCCTTCCAACGTTGTTGTTGTTGTTGTTGTTATTATTATTATTATTATTATTATTTTCTCTTCTCTTCTCTTCTCTTCTCTTCTATTCTCTTCTCTTCTCTTCTATTCTATTCTCCATTCCATAATTCTCCATTCCATAATTCTCCATTCCATATTCTATTCTATTCTATTCTGTTCTGTTCTGTTCTGTTCTGTTCTGTTCTGTTCTATTCTCCATTCCATAATTCTCCATTCCATATTCTATTCTATTCTATTCTATTCTATTCTATTCTATTCTATTCTATTCTATTCTCCATTCCATAATTCTCCATTCCATAATTCTCCATTCCATATTCTATTCTATTCTATTCTATTCTATTCTATTCTATTCTATTCTATTCTATTCTATTCTATTCTATTCTATTCTATTCTTCCCCCACAAGTTGAAGTCCACAAGCATGAAGGTGCCATAGTTTCCCCCATGTGGCTCAGGAATTCTGGGAGCTGAAGTCCACGAGTCATAAAAGAACTAAGGTTGCCTACCTCTGCCCTAGAACATACCCTTGAGTCCCCATGCATTCTTCCTGAGTGTACTTTTTGCAAGTATTTGCTTTAATATGAATTTTTGTTCTGCTCTTTTTCCCTGTTTTAGAAATCTAGTGATATTTTCTTTTTTATGCCGAGATCTGGGCTCTAACCCTCTTCAATATATATTCATGTATTTATTTGAAGCCATCATCTTATGGTTCCTGTTTAGGGAAGGAAAGACTCCCCAGCAGTCTGAATCTTTTTTTTCTCCCCCCCCCTCCTCATGTCTTACCTCTAGGCCCCTCCCGGAGGAAGCAGGAATGGAGAACTTGGGAAGCCCATCGGAGAACGTGTTGGGTGAGTAGATGTAGATGGTTAGCAAAAAACTCAATCCAGATTGGAGGTACTAATACCACTCCATAAAGCCTTAGTAAGGCCACACCTGGAATCCTGCAAGCAGTTTTGGTGTCCATGCTATAAAGAAGGATGTTGAGACTGTAGAAAGAGTGCAGAGAAGAGCAACAAAGATGATTAGGGGACTGGAGACTAAAACATATAAGGAATGGTTGCTGGAATTGGGTATGTCTAGTCTAATGAAGGGAAGGACCAGGGAGGACATGATAGCAGTGTTCCAGTATCTCAGGGGCTGCCCCAAAGAAGAGGGAGTCAAGCTATTCTCCAAACACCTGAAGGCAGGACAAGAAGCAACGGATGGAAACTCATCAAAGAGAGAAGCAACCTGGAATTAAGGAGAAACTTCCTAACAGTGAGAACATTTAACCAGTGGAACAACCTGCCTCCAGAAGCTCTGAATGCTCCAACACTGGAAGTCTTTAAGAAGAGAGTGGACAGCCATTTGTCTGAAACGGTAGAAGATTTCCTGCCTTAGCAGGGGGTTGGACTAGATGACCTCTAAGGTCCCTTCCAACTCTGTTATTCTGTTAATCAGTAGAACTCCTTGCCTCCAGAAGCTGTGAATGCTCCAACAGTAGAAGTTTTTAAGAAGTGACTGGACAGCCATTTGTCTGAAATGGTATAGGGTTTCCTGCCTGAGTAGGGGGTTGGACTAGATGACCTCCAAGGTTCCTTTCAACTTTCTTATTATAATAATAATAATTATTATTATAACCTAGAAATAAGGAGAAATTTTCTGACAGTGAGAACAATCAACCAGCCTTTAAAAACCTATTAAATTCAGTCTATTTTAAAACATGGGAAAATTTTTATCAGTGGTTAGCAACACGATAGAGCGAGAAAGGATGGTGAAATTTAACAGGATGAATTGACTAAGCTTTATTTTTTTATGATTATTGTTATTATTAGTGATTATAATTGTTTAGTATTATATTAACTACTGTCATTTAATATTTGTACCTGGGCGATAGTCTGCTTGCTAACGTGTTGAATTTTTGTTGGGGACAACCCCACTACTGTATCTATCCCTACCCTTATCCCAATCCTATTCCCTAACCCCATCCAAGATCCATACCGACCTTATCCCTTCCCTACCCTTATAAAACTTAATAAAATATCTATATAAAAAAATTGCAGTTTCAGGTCATCCCGTTGACTTAACAACAGTTTGCTGTGCTCAGGCACAGAAAAAAACGTGACTGATGACCCTTTTTCACACTTAACGACCGTCGCAGCATCCGCACGGTTACGTGATTTACATTCGGACGCTTGGCAACCGGTTCACATTTATGACCGTCGCAGCCTCCCCGTGTGTGTGTGTGTGTGTGTGTCATGTGATCCCCTTCTGCGACTTTCTGAAAAGCAGAGTCAACCGGGGGAAGCTAGATTCGTTTAACCACCAGGTTACTAATTTAACAACGGCGGTGATTCATTTAACAACTGTGGCAAGGAAGGTCGTAAAATGGGACAAAACTTTATGACTTAACCACTGTCTCACTTAACTGCAGAAACGCTGAGCTCAATTGTAGTCGCGCGTTGAGGATTATATGCCCCTTGCTCGTCGTCATTTTCTGCCAAATTAAAACGCAATAAACCAGGGTGACATTTTTCTTCTGGACTGCCTCAGTCTGTTAACTTTTTCTCCTTCAAATCCCACAGCTCCCCCGAGCTCCTTACATTTTACTAACGGGGCTCGCCACAAGCGGAAAACCCTGGTAGCTCCGGAAATCAACATCTCTTTCGACCAGAGCGAAGGGTCCCTCCTGTCCGACGATTTCCTGGACACACCAGACGACCTGGATATAAATGTGGATGACATCGAAACTCCAGATGAGACGGATTCCCTGGAATTCCTGGGAAATGGGAACGAACTGGAATGGGAGGGTAGGAATTGAATGGATAATCTATCCCTGCTGGGTTTGCTATTAGGAGTGGCTCATATGCAGAACAGAACAGAACAGAAGAGAACAGCAGTAGAAAAGAATAGAGAAGAGAAGAGAATGCAGAATAGAATGCAGAATAGAACAGAATAGAATAGAATAGAATGCAGAATAAAATAGAATAGAATAGAATAGAATGCAGAATAAAATAGAATAGAATAGCAGTAGAATATAGTAGAATAGAATAGAAGAGAGGAGACGAGAAGAGAATGCAGAATAGAATGTAGAATAGAATAGAATAGAATAGAGAATAGAAGAGAATGCAGAATAGAATAGAATAGCAGTAGAATATAGTAGAATATAGTAGAATAGAAGAGAAGAGAGAAGAGAAGAGAATGCAGAATAGAATGCAGAGTAGAATAGAATAGTAGTAGAATATAGTAGAATAGAATAGAGAATAGAAGAGACTGCAGAATAGAATAGAATAGCAGTAGAATATAGTAGAATAGAATAGAATAGAATAGAATAGAGAATAGAATAGAATAGAATAGAATAGCAGTAGAATAGCAGTAGACTAGACTAGACTAGACTAGACTAGACTAGACTAGACTAGAATAGAATAGAATAGAATAGAATAGAATAGAATAGGAATAGGAATAGGAATAGGAATAGGAATAGGAATAGGAATAGAATAGAATTCCTTATTGGCCAAGTGAGATTGGACACACAAGGAATTTATCTCTGGTGCAGAAGAATGTACATACAAGCAACAAGTGATAAATTTTAATAATAAAATACAATGTCATAAATCATAAGATACAAACAACAAAGTGATAGTCATAAGATGTTAAGGAAATGGGTAATAGGAAAGATGAGAAGGATAATAGTAATACAGCCCTACTACATGGTTTGATATCCTAGGGCATATAACAGTGTTGTGGGAATTTGTTGTTTAGCAGAGTGATGGCATGCGTGTGGGGGGGAACTATCTTTGTGTCTAGTTGTTTTGACGTGCAATTTTTCCTAGTTGGGATGTCTTGAAAGTTGTGGCCAAACCGCTGAACAAATTTTTAAAAAAAACAGAATGTGGTTTAATTTTATTAGATTTCATGAATTAAAAACTTGTTCCACAGTAAAGAAGCCACTGCAGTCCTAGGTTGCATTAACAGAGGGATAACGTCAAGATCACGTGAAGTTTTAGTACCACTTTATAATGCCCTGTTAAGACCACACTTGGAATACCGTGTCCAGTTTTGGTTAACATTTTGAGACTTTAGAAAGAGTGCAGAGAAGAGCAACAAAGATGATCAAGGGACTGGAGGTTAAAAGATATGAGGAACACTTGCAAGAACTGGGTATGTTTAGTTTAATGAAAAGAAGGACAAGGGG